>NW_024468512.1:1203622-1346270 GCF_001632365.1 Laetiporus sulphureus 93-53 | reverse complement strand
GAGAAGGAGCACTTACCTGCCATCTCAGAGGCTACAGCATCCCTCTCTCGCACTCGGACTCAACGCGCAGCCCCTCCTGCTCCCGCTCCAAAGGCTGCAAAGAGCCATGTCCGTCAATCCGCATGCGCGCGTCCAGCGCCGATTCGCGATGACGATCCGTGGTCCTCTGTTGGCGCATACAAGCCCAAGACAGTTCCAGGAGGCCTCGGAGCCAAGACGAAGCGGGAAGTAGAGACTCCAGAAGTCCAGCAGAGAACCAGAAGCGAAGGGAAACAGCCAAAGAGAGGAGGGAAGAACGCGCGTCAAGTGGGCGCAGTCGAACGCGACAAGATTCGCGCGGGCGCTACGGGTCACTCAGTTGACGAAGAACCTCGAATCAACGTCAGACGCGGATCAACGGATATTAGCGACAAAGGAAGAACTTATCCCGTTCGTCAAGGCCACACTCAACGACGAGTACGACCATCCACACACCGCAATCGGGCACGATCCAGGCGAAGTCACACGGCGCAGACAGCGTACAGCAGCCCGGGTTCTATCCGCCCAGACGGACTCAAGAAACCCTACGCCACAGGCACTTACCATTCAATCCGTGCAAGTCACAGTATGTTCCGAAGACCGTCGGTCGCGCACAGCACAAGCAGCATGAAGGATTCAATTAGTGTTCTAAAAGTAGGTCCGCATTCCCACTGAGTGGGCGTGTTGGAAGTCATACGGACTTTATGTCCAGTGGGACACGGACTTAGACATTCCGCGCGCATTCGCTTATGTAATCACATAGCCACAAGCGCGCTCAATCTTTTCCTACTACCTCAGCACTCGCATTATACATCGAGGCTGAGGTGAGTACCTACTGGACTCCTTTACTTAGTCTTTACTGATATACTGTAGTCACTCGCTTTCCTATGTGTCTACAGGTATTTATAGAGCACTCGCATCATACATCGAGGCTGAGTCACTCGTTCCTACGTGTCTTACAGCCCTCGGAAATTTTCACCTCGGACAATAGAATCATGTCCGACGCGCTTGCCATCACGTTCGAGCAGTGCTGCTGGAGGATCGGGTAGTTGACCGCATCTGCCTGAAGGTTCTCGTGGTCCTGCAGCCTCTCCCAGACTGCATGCGGAGTAGTCAAACGTGAATAATCGGCGATTGCTATGCGACGGTAAGGCGCACTGTTGTACACATAGCAATGCTTTCTCTCCTCAGACTGTAGGCCATAGTAGATCCTATGATTGAAATGGTCAGGATCTTGGCGATACGAATACCGACATCTCGGAGGCTCACTTGACAATGCCCTTCGAATTCTTCAGCAGATCAAGCGCCGGCTGTACGAGGCTCTTGTCCTTCGGGCTCGCGAGTAAGGCCTCTGTGGACGGTGCCTCTGCGACTTCAATGCACGGCAACGACATGTTCGAGTGAGGAGGTGGTCAAGGGGTAGGAGGGATACACTGTCTCACACAAGCTGAGACCGTCCACTACTTATACCCACAAGAGCGCATTCTGTGGGGCACATACGTTG
Source organism: Laetiporus sulphureus 93-53 (assembly GCF_001632365.1). Lineage (NCBI taxonomy): Eukaryota > Fungi > Basidiomycota > Agaricomycetes > Polyporales > Laetiporaceae > Laetiporus > Laetiporus sulphureus. The sequence continues at coordinate 1,344,748 of NW_024468512.1, read as the reverse complement.
GGTCACTGATCACGAGCGTCAACATGAGAGCGTTCCTCCGACCTGACACTGGGTGATGCATACAATGATGACTGAGCAAATTCCGGATAGAGTCTGTATAAGCTACGGGGGTAGCCGAGCCTGCTGAATACTATACGCATCGCGTCGGCATTTGACGTCAACGTGAACGTGTTCCCAGAATAACTGCTTCTGGCGTTACAGAATCCCGAAGGGATCGATTACTAACATACTGAAGCTGCTGATAGCTTGCTACAGCTTGTATCGGTCAGCCTGGCCGTCGCCGGCGGGAGCTCGCAACCACCGAGGACCATTTTAACAAACCTGAGTCATGAAAGCTGTCCGTTACGACTGCAAGATACATATAGTACACACTTTTGTCCTCAAAGATGGCGCTGGAGGTTGAGAATACCATAGTCGCACAGCTGATTTGTGTGGTCTTCTGAATAGTTTTCACCTGTTCTCAGAATGGCTATCAACCGATTTGAGCATCGCGTTCGGAATCTGGCCCATTACCTTTACCAAAAATAAGTATGCTATTTATCGAGCAGGCCATGTTGCCTTTATCACTTTCCCCCCTTGGAGAGAGATCAGATAGAAAACAATGCGCATACGAGCACAAACGTACGATACGTAGCGGAGCTATTTTGATGGAGCATATATCGGCACAGCGGTATTAGTCGGGACGTTCAAACAACTTCTCCTGCGCAGCATCCACCTCTCCATACCTTTCCTTGCCAAACAACTTCCTCTAGTACGCCGTGGCACCTGGAACCCCATCTCTTCTTGTACAGAATATCCTTGGCAAACTCTGTAGCAAATTCCTCCACAGAATTGGGATGGTTACAACCATCCATTTTCATGTCATATCTTTGTTGATATGGCATGACTCGGAACTAGAGTTCAGATTCAGGTGAAAGACAGAAGGCGGGCCCATCTGCATTTTAAATGTACTATGAGCGGCTATAACGCATTCCAGAGTAGTACTATGTAGCCTACATATTATCCCATGGTATAATCGTGCCTCCAGATTGGCAATTCGTGTCATGCCATGATTCCACATTCACTGCGCGCAAGCACTGCCACCGGGGTGTAAAGGTAGGACGAGCGGTAGGCTAGTTCGAACTTGGCGCACCGGAGGTAAAGAAATGGCCATACAATTCCGGCCTCATTGTGTCACAGAAGAGTGAGGACACCGTCCGCTGCTCTGGGTTTGTTTTGTAAGTTTCGTAAACTGTTCAACTGGCACTCTTCCATGATAGGAAGCCCACTGGCACAGAGGCGTCCGCCGGAAGCGTGGTCATGCATTCAAGCTCAGGATCAAGTTCCGAATGATCCTTCATTCGGTTTAAAGTAAAGAAATACATGGCGGGGCTTACATAACCATGTCACCCGCGACGTACTCTTCTCGCGTGCCTGTCGACTATCGTAACATACAAACCACTGGAACTGTGACTCCTGTTCCACACGACACGCTGTGGCGATCATCCCCGGATCATTCGGACCCGGGCGTGCGGAGCAGCGCCGACACCCCCAAGTTTCAATGTCATAAGGATGCATAACTTCTCAGAGAATACCAGGACATATGGCAGGAACTATAGTGCTTATACAATCTGTTTCCAAAGGGTACATTCCCAATTTGGACGGGATGTTGGCTTGATGCTGACGTAACATCAGCGGCTGTAGTAGAACCGCTCAGATCTGCCTTCGAGCGAGGCGCAGCGACATCCCCCCATCGACTTCACACTGCTCCGACGATGTCCTCAGCATCTAAACCACGCTAACATGGTGAGTGTGACGTTACGATATTTTTATGAAGGTCATTGGAAGGATGAAACGCACTGGGCTCTGACTTCGCGAGATGTTACGCACTACGCTCAACATTTGAGCGGCGGCCTAGAAAACCGTTAACTGATTCTCTTCTTGGTCTCTATGTGCTCGTTGGAAGGATAAGCTGATTGATGGCTGGTTGTTCAATACATAGATAAAGCCGTTACGCGGAATACTGCGAGTTTGGCATGGGTGATGCTGCGATCTGGATGGTAGGTTAGAGTCCTTTGCAGAAGGCTTGAGGGTGGAATGGCTCCCGTTGACGATATCAGCTTCGGTATGACTTCCATGTAAACGACGTCTGGGTATTATGTCGTCCCGCGTACTTCGAGATCATTGTCGAGTTGACACCCCATCATATGAATGAGAGATCGATAATACAAACACGTCTAGTAATCTGTCGCTACGATACAGCGAAATCCAAGCACTAATAGCAGCTACAACTAATCATTCTTCATTCTATCATCTCATCATAATTGACATTCCTATCATCTACCTCCCCAATTCGGAGGTAAGAACTGATTTGGTGTATGCATCTGGAAGGTAGGCAGCGGGAAGACAGCCGGAAACTGTCCAGGCGCAAACGGCGGTTGCATGAGGGAATGTGGGTTGGTCGGGAACTGCGGAACAGGGCTCGCCGTGCTACTTGGAGGAGCAGTGACAGCACCCGCCGGTGCTTCCGGAGGCGGTGGGGGTCTCCAGTTCTGTAACGGAGCGTACCTCGATTAGAGCGCGGCAATATGGTAACAAGTTTATGATCCTTACATATTTTTTGCCCTCTTTATAAAGTTCTTCCAGTTTCTGGTCAAAGATACCCTGTGACTCGAAGGACTGGTATGCTTTATACAACCTCAGCGCGGACAAAGCATCCTCGATCGAGTCGTGCGTATCGGTCTGAATGTTCTGCTCGAGCACAATCCAAGCCAAGAACCTAAGCGAAAGCCGCCGCTGTCGCTGCGGCAAGAAGTACAGATCGACCGTGTCGATTACTTGATCTGGTGGCACGAAAATGTCTGCAAGTGATTTATGAGAAGGGTTCAGGTTTGCATGTCGTCGAGCCTACTGATAATTCGGAAGTCCTTTGACAAGCCGTGTCCAATGAAGATGCATCCCCGATCGACGAGCAGACGTAGTTTCTTGTAGACCAACTTCAAGGGAGTGAGGGTATATCGCGTCATGTTCAAGTCAAGATCCCCAACTAGTGTGATATCAGCTGAGAAGATCAAAATGGAAAAGTGAGAACACGGCGTACACCTGATACCAGAAAACTCGGTGAGGTAGTCCACAATCACTTCACTTGTATGTATATGATCGTCGATGAAGGGTACACCCTCCTTCGGACCTTCTCCTCGCAGTACCGAGACCCGGGCAAGGCTCATTCGAGCAGGTCGAAGCACCGTCTTCGTGCCGTCAGACCGGTATTCTGTCTCCTCCTGCACTCAGGGCGATCAGCACGATAACACATTTAGTGAGTGAACTGCAACTCGCCTGCTGCATACTGACGAACTCAGCGTCAATAGCAATGAGAGTGCCGGGCATTGGCAGCTCATCATGACGCAGCGGCTCATGCTTGATCATTCTCTTATCACGATTACTGTGAATTCGTTTATATGAGGCATGTGTTCGTGAGAGGCAACGGATTGACGTACAGCGCAACGTTAGTATCACGGCACAAGATGGACTCGTCTATTGTTTGAGGCAAGTCACTGAAGTCTAAGTTGGGACAGAGATCAACGCGCTCCAGATAAAGGATAGCCGGGACCTGATTGAAGGAAGCATTGAGCGTAGAGTTCGAATCGCAGCTGACTGCCCACCTTCCAATTGGAGGGGAAGCTCAGCGCTTCTTCCTCACTGATGTTCCGAACTACGAAGTCGTTGAATATATACCATGGACCTTCTTCCATTTCAGGATGCACCGGATACTCCATCTCAGGGACTATGAAATCCCATTAGCGACTCGATGTCGAGGTGCATAAGATCACCTTACTCTTTACGATTGCAATCAGATGAGAATTTTGCTCCTTCGGCACGACCTGTGTGACCATAGCCTAGGAGCACATGAGCACGTGCATGTATGCTGCATCTCTCCGCGCACATACCCTCAACTCATAGATGACAGCCTCCGGCTCATCGATACCTTCCACCTGGCCGCGCACCTCAATAGTGGGCTTCAAGAACGTCTGATTCCGTTGGTCCCTCCAAAACTTGAAGGTGTCCTCGGTGAACACGGCAGCGTTGACAGCCAGAATGGGCGGCAGGTCTCTCGTGCGTATCGATCGCCGAGACTCGAAGGTGGAGAACTGCTTGCAGGTCTGACACGTTGCCTTGTGCGTTGTTGGACGTAGCAGCGAATGCCTGAGCATCGATGCAAAGTCTACCTCAGGTGTCACATCGCCAGGCTAAGGTTAGATGCGTAAGCTTCACACGTAGCTGAGCACGACAAGTGATTCACCTTTCGAGGGTAGATCATATCGATGACGTGCGTCATGTTTTCCTTCTCCCTTACCGCCTTACAGTGCGTGCATGTGATGACATTCTTCGCATCAATTCCGAGTAGTTGCGTGATTGGAGCAGGGGCAGGAGAATGCAAGTTCGGAGAGGAGGAAGGTGACGGGAGTAGACTCGGATTGTGCGGGAAAGAATTGCCCTCTGAACTCAGATGATCGACAAGGAAGCGGTGGAAGGCTTGTATCATATGCGCATAATTGAGCTCTGCCGACTCCCGCCCGTAGTCGATAAGTTCGATGGCATTATTCACTGTCATAGCATCAATATCATGTGGAGTGACCAGACAAGTAAAACTCACGCTGCGCCAGAACGCCCACCGTCTTGCAAAAATTGCTTGCTTGGCAGTTCGTGCCCCTCGCATCCTCAAGCATGCGCACCACGAAGCCCAGCTCGCACAGCAGACAGTGCTCGCGCGGACAATCTGTCGCAATGTGCGACTTCGCCAGTCGCCGAACAGGCAGTGTGTAATGCATGAGCTGGACGATGGCATTGGTATAGGAGTTGGAGATGTGGGTCTCGAGACCACTGTACTGGGTACGGTTGTAGAAACTGCGGGCGGGAGTGTGTGGTCAGCTCCGGAAGTAGGTCATCCATTGAGATTGACTGCTAGTTACCCGAAATCAAAGTCCTCTACGCCGAACTTTGAGTACTCTATCTCGACCTTCCGATATGGCTTTGGTATGTTCTCTGGATCGTACTCGAATGTCGGCGTCTCTGGTTCCGACTAAATGCGCCATGAGTATAGGTGTACACGTGCCGCCAATGCAACCACGTACATTCTTCCTTGCCTTACCGCTCCTGAACCGCCCCCCGCTCTTCTTTGGAGCCGTTACCGCCAAATTCCGCCGCCCTCTAAGCTCTTTCGGCAGCGCAGCGTACGCTACGTTATCTTTGATCTTCATTGTATTGAGGATCTGCTGCGGGATTTTAGGAGGCGGAGGATAGTGTAAGCCAGTCGAGATGAAGTCCCGCGTCCATGATGAGAGCAGCAGCTCGTTGTAGTATGGCATACCGATCACGTTCAGGGGGCTGCAATCCATATGAGACTGAGGTCAGGTCACTCTGAATGTCACGCACGTCGAGTCCGTCCATTCGATTTCGGGCAGAGGCTCTGGCGTGTCAGGCCATTCTATAGGCTTGCCCTCGAATCCGTTGAAGGGCAGATCCGCGCCCTCCTCCGCTGCGGTCATCAGATGGATGGCACCGTCGGAGTCGCCAAAAGCCATATACGTTCCCGTAGGGGACACAGCGAAGGACGTGATGTAGGTCGGCGCTTCCAGCTATGAGCAAGGATCATTCAACCTTTCTGTTCGTGAAACCCGGGAAGGGGACATACCTGATAGAACTCGTTCACGGTAGGATTCGATGCTTCCACGATGTTGACCAGGCCTTGATGCGAAGTGATCGCCAGTGTGTTGGGACGCTTCGGCATCAGACTGATAAACGCAGGCCCGCTCGCAAACGGAAGGGGTGGAAGTGGCTTCAACGTACGCAGATCGTAGATTTTGACCAGCGGCTCGGGGAACGGATGGCCCTGTCTGGCTCTGGATATTAGTAGAGGCATACACCGAGAGATGTCGATATCACCTGGTACCCATGCCGATAGTGTATGCGTAGCATCCATTGACTTCTAGGCCTTGTATGGCACTAGCATGCGCCTTGACGCTACTGGTGTTACTACCCATCGCATTCCTCGGATCGTGGGTGCGCAGAAACCCATCAGAAGATCCTGACACGATGAACGTCATGGCCCACTGCAGGTGTGTGAAAACAGATGGAGCCTGCGATCGTCGAATAATGTCTCCGGTGTGTGCGTTCACCATGAGTAGTTCCGGCGCGGCAGTGCCTACAGCGAGGATGGATGTCGTGAAGGTGTTCGCCGAGCAAGCGGTGATAGGTACGTGAGACCTGACATACTGTTGTAAGAAGCAATATACAAGGATGGTAGGACGCACGCGCAATATACCTGCAATACCACTTGTTCACTCCTCCCTTGCCCCATGTACCGATCCCCTCACTAGCGACACCAAATGCGCGTACGGCGGACTCGGTAGCTACAATCCTCTTGACAGCAAGCCCGCCGCCGACGGGGAACGCGACTCCGCGCATGCCCTGCGCGGAGTAATACGCGACGACATTTCCAGAGTTCGAGCCAGTCCAGAGCGTGTCGGAGACGGGATCAAACGAGAGCGCTGTGATGGGTTGGGGAAAGATGTCGCGCTGGTCTGTTATGGGAGCGATCTCCCGGTACGTAGTGGCCATCGCGAGTGCCGTCCGTCAGAGATTTGCATGAACAAACTCAACCAGAGTCCAATGCACGAAGCGGATCAGTGCAGCAGATATCTCAGATCAAGCGCGCTGCTGGGCGCCAAATTGATTTAGGAATCGTTTACGCCGACATTCAAATAGCACCGCTAAATTGTACTACAATGATATACAGAATTTGATGTTCTACTCTCGAGTCACTTCCTGAGAAGCCTACAACGGCCCACCAGCCTCTCCGTTACTTCCACTCAGACAGCTCCGAATGGGTGAGCGCGATGTCTGCTACCTTGCGCATATCATCCAGTTGCGCGACAACCTCTGGCACCGTTGACACCGTCTTCCAGTGTTGCTGCAGCATATTCAGCTCTGTGTGCACACCGACACATACCAAGACCTCTCACCTCCACCGACGTCCATCCGATGACCAGAGCTAAAGTGTCGTCCTTCTCAACAACACGGCCCCACACGGCAGAAATCACGCCCCACTCTGCGGGAAGCTTGTTCGCATTCGCAACAAGCTCCTTCGTCTTCGCCTCGACTGTTGCCTTCGAAACTCCGGGCTTAATGGTGATGAACCCAAGCTCGGTCGTGGGAGCACTGAGCGCCTTGTAAGGCTCCGCCGCAGGTTGGATGTGGATCACGTTCGGCGCGCCTGCCATCACTTTCAAGCAATGCTGCTGGAGAATTGGGTAGTTGACCGCATCTGCCTGAAGGTTCTCGTGGTCCTGCAGCCTCTCCCAGACTGCATGCGGAGTAATCAGATGTTAATAATTGGCGATTGCTATGATCGATGGTAAGGCGCACCGTTGTACACATAGAAATGCTTTTCCTCCTCAGACTGGAGACCATAGTAGCTCCTATTCAAACGGTCAGGATCTTGGCGATAGGAGTTTCGACATCTCGGAAGCTCACTTGACAATGCCTTTCGAGTTCTTGAGCAGATCAAGCGCTGGCTGTACGAGGCTCTTGTCCTTCGGATTCGCGAGGAAGGCCTCTGTGGACGGTGTTTCTGCGACTTCAATGCACGGCAACGACATGTTTGAGTTGATATATGGTCCGGGGTGGGAGGGATACGCTGTTCCACCCAAGGCAAGACTGTCCGCTACTTATACCCACAAGGGCACGTCCCGTGTATGCATACGTACGAGGTCACTGATCGGGAGCGATAACAGGGAGCCACATGAGAGCATAGCTCAGATCTGACACTGGATGACTGAGCAACCTCCGGACACAGTCTTCGTAAGCTACGGGGGTGGCCGAGCCTGCTGAATGATACTATACGCATCTGGTCGGCATTTGACAATCAACGTGTCCCCAGAATAAACTGTTGTGGCCATTACAGGATGCCGTAGGGATTCATTACTTGTTTCCTTTGACATACTGGACTGAAGTTGCTGACGGCTTGCTACACCCCCACATGTAGGCCTACACCGTCTGTGTCGGTCAGCTTGGCCGTCGCCGGCTGGAGTTCGCAACCATCAAAGACCATTTCGACAAACGGGGCAATGAATGATTAATGAGCTGTCGTTACGGCTGCAACTGACGCGGATCAGCCTGCAGGTCGCGTAATTTTGAATCACCATCTCAGATCAAGCGCGCTGATGAGCGCCAAAATGATTTGGACATCGTTCACGCCGACATTCAACAGCCATTCAACGCAGCCGGACAGATCGCCACACCTAGCTGGGAGAGCACCGCTGTACTAATGATATACAGAATCTGATGTTTTACTCGAGTCGCTTCCCGAAATCCTACGACGGCCCACCAGCCTCTCCATCAGTTCCGCTCAGACAGCTCCGGGTGGGCGAGCGCGACGTCTGCTATCTTGTACATATTTTCTATGTGCTGGATAAGCTCTGGCACCGTCGACACCGCTTTCCAGTGATGCTGCAGCATATTCAGCTCTCTATGCACATCGAGACATAGTAAGACCTCCCACCTCCACCGATGTCTATCCAATGATCATAGCTATAGCGTCATCCTTCTCAACAATAGGGCCCCACACGGCAGAAATCACGCCCCACTCTGCGGGAAGCGCGTTCGCAATCGCAACAAGCTCATTCGTCTTCTCCCCGATTGTTGTCTGTGACACTCCGGGCTTGGCCGTGATGAGCGCAAGCTCGGTCGCAGGAGCACCGAGCACCTTGTAAGGCTCCGCCGTAGGTTGGATGTGGATCGGGTCCGGCGCGCCTGCCATCACTTTCAAGCAGTGCTGCTAGAGGATTGGGTAGTTGACCGCATCTGCCTGAAGGTTCTCGTGGTCCTGCAACCTCTCCCAGACTGCAGGCGGAGCAATCAAATGTGAACAATCGGCGATTGCTGTGATCGATGGTAAGCGTACCGTTGTACAAATAGAAATGCTTTCTCTCCTCAGATTGTAGACCATAGTAGATCCTATTCAAATGGTCAGGACTTCGACGATAGGAATTTCGACATCTCGGAAGCTCACTTGACAATGCCCTTCGAGTTCTTGAGAAGATCAAGCGCTGGCTGTACGAGGCTCTTGTCCTTCGGATTCGCGAGGAAGGCCTCTGTGGACGGTGTCTCTGCTAGTTCAATGCATGGCAACGACATGTTCGAGTTGAAAGGTGGTCCGGGGCTGGGAGGATAGATGCGCTGTCTCACACAAGTCAAGACCGTCCGCTACTTATACCCACAAGGGTGCACTGTCTGCCGCTCTGTTTGACACTGGTGGGAGCTGCATACGATGATGACTGACCAACTTCCGGACAGAGTCTGCATAAGCTACGGGGGAGTGGCCGAGCGCGCTGGATACTAAACGCATCGCGTCGGCATTTGACAGTCAAAGTGTCCCCAGAACAACCTGTTTCCGGTGTTGCAAAACGCCGTAGGGATCGATTACCACTTTCCTTTGATATACTGGACTGAAGCTGCTGACTGCTTGTTACAGCCCGACGTACACTTGTGTCGGTCAGCTTAGCCGTGGGCGACGGGAGTTCGCAATCATCGAGGACCATTTCAACAAACGAACTAGTGCTGTCTGTTACGGCTGCAAGGCACACATGGTACGTGCTCCTGTCCTCGGAGATGGTGTTGGCGGTTGCAAATAGGCGATGGTTGATGACCGCAAGACTCGGTACAGAGAGCATATATGGGCATCTGACGCAGTACTACTAGTTAGAACATCAGGAAAACTCAAATCGGGCTTAGGACACTTTCATCCGCTTGCTGTCACCAAAAAAGACAGTAAGTTCGAGAAAGTCTCAGGACCTTCCTGTATTGAACTTTTTCCTGGGTTGGAAGCTTCTTATTGTGCACTTATCGACTTGTACAAGCCAATACCGGCAAGAACAAGTCAAGAAGGAGGTTCTCGATTCGCAAGTCGATTTGAGTTTTCCTGATGAAATTGACGGCGAGAGCACCAATGCGAAGCAACAGCGTTTTGCATTGACTGTAACCGTGTATCAATCATAGCGAACGCTTGAAGGCTTGAAGAAAAAAACGCACGTACATGACCCTAAGACGCGATCTATAATCTAAGGTCCGGCTGCCAAGATGATCCGCGGGCGAGGTGCGACAAGTATTTCCGTGATTGACAGGTTCACGGGGATCTTTGTTCAAGCTGTCAAGCACAGTTTCGAATCAATCCCCCACCGTCAGCTTGAGCAGATTTTTCCCTCAGTCCAGTTCTCTACAAGCAAGCACAATACAATTCAATTTTCCGGTATGAATATGCCGCCGTTTAATCAATCCTGAGTGGCCACAGTTTGTATCATTCACATCTCGGCCATTCACGAAGTGCATTTGAGTTTGATCATTTTTGCCATTTTATTGGTGTTTTTGTTATCTGTGTTTCTACAACATCATCTATGTGATCCGAAGGTCTATGATAAAGCGCCCAGCGCGAAGTCTATGTGATAGCGTCCAGCGCGTATTGGGTATAGTGGTGTTCCATTGCATCAATAAAAATAAATGTTTGCAAACATGAATGACCAGCATCCTTCGCCATTGAATATATGAATCAGAAAGAGAATATAGCAGCGTTTTTTCGAGATCCGAAGAGGTATACGAGAGCCTGGCTCAAGAACAGTCCTACGGTGATACCGACTGTGACGGTGATCATCGCATAACCGATCTCGATACCATCTCCTTGTGCTGTGATGCCGCCAGCTTGTGATAGACCGGACTGTGCGAAACAACCCGTGAGTAAATATCGGACACTGTTAGAGGACGCGCGATACGTACCGGCACCAAGAACAAGACTCCAGGAACCATGACCGTGAACGCAGTCCCACCAAACTGTCGAGAGTAAATGTTCCCCAACAGACCGACGGCGAACGCTCCGATGGACGAGACGATATCGGAGTGGTTGAAAATGAAGTGGTTCGCGACTTTGTTCGCGAGGTAGGACACGATCGAGATGAGGATCATGACCAAGAAGTCCCACGACATCCACGGCTGTGCGTTGGCAAGCGACAGGAGGATAGCGAAGCCCGGCACCAGGAAGAACTCGGACCACCACGGGAATGCCTGGAAATACCACGGCAGGTTGTCCGGGCGATAGCAGCCCATGACGACGTTGTCGAGCACAACGGGAGTCGTGTTGCTGAAGGTGAACGCGCCGTTCAACATGTTCGTGGCGTTAAGGCCGAAGTCACGCATGAAAATGCCATTGATGGGGTTTGTGTCCTGTGTCACGACCTGGACGACGGTGTCACGAGCAGAGGGATGAACGAGCAAGAAGAGGTCGGAGCCAAGCTGCAGACCGAACCCCTAAAACGATGACGATCAGAGAATCCCAATTACATGCATAAGGGAAGTTAATCTCACGAGGGTCAAGGTGTAGATCAGCGCGTATACCATGTTCACACTCCCGCACACGATGTTCTTGGATCCCAGCTCCAAAGAACTGCACACTGCAAGTACTGATCAGCAAAACGTACATGGTGTGGCACGAGTCGAACGACGTACGGATGAGGAAACCAGGGAGAATCCCAACAATACCCGCCGACGAGATTGATGTGTAGCAGAAGCTCTCTGTGCGGATACTGCTCAGCGCTCGGGCAACAAAGGAAATGCCAACTGTGACCGTGACGCTGAGTGAACTATTAGACAAAGCTCCTCGAAGACTAGAAGGTGTACATACTCGTAAATGTTGGCATAGAGGGCGATTGCCTTCGACGCAATGAATGTCTGCACGAAAAAGAGCACGAGAGCGCCCACGCCCGCAAGCCACATATCCGCGAACGAGCCGCCGAACGCAAGCGGGCAAATGCACGCTGCAAGGAGGAATGAGAGAAGAGCGCGGACCCGTAGGCCGTAAACTGGGGGCGATGCGAAGAGATTCTCCATGCGCTTTACTCCGTCCTTTGCACTGATCTCGTCGTGGACAACACCACGGTAGATTTGGTGGACGAGGTGCAGAGCGCCGAGGGAGAGCGAGCCCTTGCGCGGGATGAAGTGCACCTCCGACCGCTCATTGTGAGAGTGCAGGTCGGCGTTGAAGGTGGCAATAATGACTGTCGGAAGATGCACGAACTCGCACTTGAGATCAAGGATTTTCCCAGCCGAGAGCAGTTGCGACTCGATACGGTGAGATGGTGCACCGTACTTGACCAGGGCCTTGGCGAGGGTCAATATAAAGTTCTGCCGATGTCCGACCGCTGGAGAAAAGATCAGCACTAGCATATAGCAGCAGGAATACGAGACATACTGGTCTTGTTGAACACGACCCTAGCACGAGAGAGGTACTTGCGTCGCTCCCTGTACGACATCAAGCGCAACTTGTGCTTCTCATCGTGGTGAAGATCGTCGAGGCGCTCTTTGCGAATGCCCGTGATGTCCGGATCGTCTGGGTCAAGCATGCGGTCTTGGCCATCATGCGTGCCGACACTGCCGAACATACCACGAACGACTGGCGCATGAGCTTCCCAAAGCTCCCGACGGCGATCGCGCGGCCTAGCGTCGGGTGCATACGCCCTCTCCCCAGGGAGCGCCGACGTGACGAGCCCGCTAAAGAGATCCGGGACCGAGGATTGGGATGCATAATACGCTTCGGGCCTCCGGATCTCGTACGGGTGGCGGTAAGAAGATAACGAGTATCTCGACAAATCTTCCTTCTCGTCGGGCTTCTCATATGCCTGGGTCCCATTTTCTGGGTCATAGAGAGTGTCCTCTGAATCTCCGCTTCCTTCAGATTGAACGCGTGGGTGAATGGCAGGAGAGATTTGGTGAGGAGGGGACACCGTCGGGATGCTCCGTCGGAGAGCACTTCGTCTGGCGATTTCGGAGTAATATTCGGATGGCCTCAAAATCCTGGGATTATGCCGTGGTTCCGGACGGGCGGGAAGCTGGTAAGTCTGGGGTGCATTATGCTCCAGCTCCTCAGAGAACCGGACGCGGCGTCCGCTGGACTGGGAGGAACGCCTCCGGGTGTGTGAACGTAGCGAGCACCCGTCCGATGCTGTGACGTCCGCAGAGAATCGCACTCGCTTGGGGGTTCGGTTCGGCGATCGACTAGAGGAAGAAGACAACGAGGACCTGCTCGAAGCGAGGGAGCTGCGCAGAGGGGAAGCACGACGGGAAGGGTGGTTGGTGGAAGGCATGGCGAGATGTGTGAAGGTTTGGATGGTGGGTGCGGATAAGTGGGGAAGCCTGCTTCCTCAGAATAATGAAGGAAGACATCGTGCAAATCAGAGGTGTATTTATGCATCTGAGCTTCGGCAGCGGCGATGCGTAAAGCGCACATCCGAGCCCGAGCGGACGCGGGAACGGCAGCGTTGCAAAGTTGACCACCGCATTCCCGCCACAGGCCACAACACGTGGCTCTAGCCGTCGTTAGCGCCCGTTATACGTTAGGCGCCGGCATGTCCTCCGAGTCCGTCCATGTTGTTTGCGAAACATCCCTTATCCGCGCTATTCAGCATGACCCAGCTCGAGAAAAATCTAGCAGCTACTATCTGCGAGAGCCTCAGCAAGACCATTATGCGCGTCACAGAGCTCGCGGGACCAACGCTACTGGGCGTGCTTCTTAGTATACTGCTCGAGAATGTCCTCTGGCCGACAGTCTGTTGAGTATGCTCTGCACCGTGAATGCATAATCATTCGCATCTATAATATCTGTACTATCTACAGCTTTAGGCAACCAGCGGAGTCTTCGCCATTAGAGCGAGCATCTCCCATCCGATGTTCGCAGCGGTAATCTGTGTGATCTCGTCTGGAAAAAATGAATTGTAAGTGATCACCCATAGCCAAAGATAATGTCATTACACTAACCCTGCGTGTCGTATCCTCCACACGATAAGCGCTATTGAGCTGGGGTTCGAAGTCAATACACGCAATAGGCACTTACCTGGTGCGACCTCGACGATATCCGCACCGACGATCTTCAGGCCGGCTAGACCCTGGAGGATCTTTTTGATCTCCTTCATTTAGTATCATCACGTTAATTCTAATTCATCTTTCGAGATAGACCTCATCTAACTCACCCTTGTCGTGATACCGCCGATTTCGGGTCTGTAAATCCTAGTCAGTTCATGCTTTGCCTGATCATTAATGCCTGCTCACGTTCCGGTCCTAGATCGTAATTAGTATATATGAATATGAAATGGATTGCACGACTCACGCAGGTGCCATGCCAGGATCGATGACATCAATGTCAAGCGTAACTTGGGGAAAGCTGCATGAGCCATCTCGGATACGGCGAAATAGGACGATACTTACTATAAACGGGATTGTCACCGACTGTGTCTCTGATCTGCTTAACGACTCCTTTCCAGCCAATCTCCTCCAATTCATCGGCGTGCGAAATCACAAAGCCGACCTCATGATCGTTGTCGTAGTCTTCCCAGCTATGCAATGAATTACGGATGCCAACGTGCTGAAATGCATACGGAATGAGGGTCGCGCCGGAACAGATGATGGATCACGTACGATGTTGGCGTTATTAGGTGCAAGCAGGCTCTCGTTGTGCGCGTACCAGAAATAGCTGCCGTGAGAGACAGGGATCTCCTAGGAAAACGGTGTTAGCGATTGATTGACGTGCTTTAAGGCAACTTACTTCCCCAGGAAGCCACGGGCTGTCATCCTCCTGATATTGTGAGCATCACTAATCACTGGTCATTCTCGTCATTCTCGACGTACCATAGCTTTTGGCTTCCAGGTGTCTGGCAAGGACTCAATTCATGCTTCGCATCATAAACACGGATCACAGCTCACCGATGTGGCTGTCAAAGTGAATAACACTGAAAGAAGTTCAGTGAATGCTGCCTCTTTGAGCTTCGGTTGCAGCTTCCCTACCTGACTGGACCATACACGCCAGCAACTCCACGCAGCAACGGTAGAGTGATGGTGTGATCACCACCCTCAAATATAAGGTCGGTTCAAGCCACAAGATATCATCACGGACGCGCTTACCAGAGTCAGAACACGCGGGTGGAATTTTCCATCCTTTGCGATGCTGGTGCCCTCGTAGGAACGCAAGCTCGTCTTCGCAAGCAATGCAGCGTTCGCAATTTCGAGCTGACGCAACGCGACTTTGTTGTCGGTGTAGACCATTGCTGCAAGAAGGCCTTAGAAAATATTCGCAGGCCTCGGTGCTTCAACACTCACGCACGTCTCCGCAGTCGACGACTTCGAGACGGTCACTGACTCGCATTTTCATTGGAACGTTGATCCTTGAGACATCAAGACGCCTCCCGCCCTGTCGGATGCCATTAGGGCCAAAACGCGCCCTGTTGGAGGTCTAGACTGAGGTTAGAAGTGCATATGATGATACTACTCACCCAGGTCTGAAACTTGTTGCAGTGTCGAAGGGTGCACCTATACCAGAGAATCTCGACGCGCAGTCTTAAGCGACTAGTATGATGTAACTTACCAAGGACAGCCACATCGTACGGCGTCTCCGAGTCGACGCCAAAGCATCGGAGAGGCGTCGACTTAGCAAACGTAGTTAGTCCATTCCACGACTTTTGGGTCCACGTTTCCACGAAAATGCCGTCGGACGAGAATAGCTTCGTGAAGTTGACAACGTCGCCTGTCGCGTAGTTCAAGATACTAGCAGGGAACTGTGCCTGCGCCACCACCGACGCAAACGTCATAGCAAGTCCACAGAACGCCGTGCGCCGCGCTTGGGAGAACATCGCGTAGGTACCTGGAGGAGCGATACTGCGAGGTTAACTCAAGCGACATGCAATTAGCAACACCATCTTTATACAGAGCCGTGCCGGTGCGAGAGATAAGCAACACGGTGAGTCAGATACCGGTTGGCTTCGCAACCCTTGGTACTCTACTATCATGGGCGGCCGTGTGCACTAGCCTCCGCAAGGTAGAATGCGATAAGATGGCTGAAAGCCATACTATTGGAGTATTACCCACTCAGGGACGTCTCGAACGGAAGAATATTTGCGTTCTGATGCGATCGTCGGTGCAGGATACGCAACATATTTCGAAGATAACCATCGTCATCCATGATGATTGCCGCAATTGACGCACATAGCTCATGACAGTAAACTTGACAAGCTCGACTGAGAAATCAGAGAGACAGCGTGTATGCGATACAGCCACGGTGAGAGAGATACGTTGCGTAAGACCAATTATACTGCGATAAGTAAGTGGTATCCTATCAATACAATCAGAATACAACATCTATCTAATGCATGGCAGAGTCCGGATTTGAGTTAATAAGATTAATCATCAGTGCTTGAGAGTGCTCATGAAACTCGAGAGGTCCAAACCCTCGTACTCTTCCTCGGGTGGAAGATCCTCCAAGCCTCGCAAGACATTCTTCTGCCCCATCACGCCCGAGGACTCCTTCTCTCTCTTCTTGCTGACTGCAGAGTCCTCATTTTCCGTCGTTCGTCTGAACAGGTCGAGGACCAGATCAGTGTCCATGGATGCAAGCCCTGTGTTCTGCTGCGTCACGATTGAGTTCGCAATATTCAGCTTGAAGCGTTGCAGACTGATAATAATATCATCAGCGAACATTCCAGCAAATGGACGATCTCTACATACCCCATGATCTTCTCCTCCAACGTTCCCTTCGTGATGAGTCGGTACACATTAACAACCTTCTTCTGGCCGATACGATGCGCCCGATCCATAGCCTGAAGATCCTTCATCGGGTTCCAGTCGTGCTCGACGAAGATGACGGTATCAGCTCCGGTCAAAGTCAGCCCAAGACCTCCAACGTGCGTTGTGAGCAATAGGCAGTCAATACTGGGATCCGAGTTGAACGTCTGCACGATTGCATGGCGCTTGTTGGCTTCGGTGCCACCATCCAAACGCATGTAAGTCACCGAGGGCATGTGTTGCTTGAAGAGGTCTTTCTCGATGATGTCGAGCATCTGCTTCATCTGACAAAAGATGAGGACACGATGCTGCGAGAATGCCCCGGTCGTTGTCGGCTCGGCATCTGCGAGTTCCGTCTTGACGGTGTCACTAGCAACTACTGGCGTTGACCCAATGCCGCATTCGATGAGAAGTTGTCTGCATATAGCAATCAGTGTAAGCGCCTCCTTCAACGCAATCATATCTCTACTTACCGAAGTGCGAGCAGCTTCGGCGCGTAATGAATATCGCTCAAATCCGCCGAATTGGCTTTTTTCCCAGCGTGGCTCAACGCATCTATTATTGCTTCTTTTTCCTTCAACACCAACGCAGGATGGTTGCACAACTTCCGCAGGTACTGCAACGATTGGAAAACATGCTGTTGTTCGTGTTTATCCCCCTTGTCGGATCGGATGACGTCTTCAGCAGTAGCGCCAGCGCGGGACTTGGAAAAGTCATCATACAGATACTTTTGCAAATCTGATAGCTCGCAATAGTAGTCTTGAATGATCTTCGGAGGCAAGTCGTGGAGAACATCCTCTTTCAAACGACGCAGAAGGAACGGCAAAACCTGCTTGTGCAGAGCCTCCAGGGCAAGCGCGGCTGATCGGTCGTCAGTGAAATGTCAGACGGCTATATGATGAACACGTTACCTGCTTCACCACTTTTAGACTTCCCATCTCGGTTCGACAGAATGGGCTTGCTGAAACGCTCGTTGAAGTGCGATTCCGTGCCAAGAAATCCAGGCATCAAGAAGTCAAATAGACTCCAGAGTTCCAAGACATTGTTCTGTATCGGAGTTCCAGACAAGATCAGGCGATGGTGAGAGCGTATGCACTTGACAGCTTTGGTCAACTTTGTCTTCGCGTTCTTGATGATGTGGCCTTCGTCGAGAATGCAGTAATGCCAGTTCATGTCCTCAAGGCTGGCAATATCGTTCCGCACAACCTCGTACGAGGTAATAACGATATCATATTTCTCGACCTTGCCAAGAAGTCTGCTCCGTTCTCTCGAATTCCCGGTGTAGAGGACAGGCTTTAGGTTGTCGGTATACTTCAGGATCTCATAGTACCAGTGGCCAGTAAGGGTTGGCGGACAGATGATCAGCGATGGCATATGAACGGAATCAGGCGACTTGGTCTCCTCATATCGCTTTGCGCGTTCATATTGTTTGCTCGCCAGTATACAGATCGATTGCAGCGTCTTCCCGAGACCCATGTCTATGTCATTGAATCAGCATCGCGGAGAAGTGTGAAACAGATTTGCCAGTTGCTTACCATCGCAAAGGATGCCGTGCAACTGGTACTTCGCCAGGAATGCCAGCCAGTTGACTCCCTCCTGTTGGTATTTACGGAGTTCTGCCTTGATGGTGACAGGAATGTTGTACTGTTGGACCTTGCTGCCATCGAGCAATTGCGTGAGGAATTGCCGCTCAGCATCGCGACGCTGCATCAATTCCGCCGAGAAGCCGGGAGGGTCAGGTAGACCGGCCTACGAGTACGTCAGGCATTTGTTCTAGCCCATGAAACTTTACTACTCACTTCTAATGGAACCATCTTGACCAAGGAAGCAAACGTGTTCGTCGCCGTAGAACGAATGTCGTCGTCCGAATCACTCATGCGCCCAAGGACAGGCACGACCATAAAGATAACGTATGGCAATGCTTTGATATCGAGCTTCTGAACGATGTCTGCCACTCTTTTCAGCCTAGAGAACGAGGACGGACTTGCGTGCCACTCACGATAAATCAATTCCACCGCACCCTGCCTGTACGCTAGGTTCACTTCATCACCGAGGAAGGGCAGCACAGCTTCAACGACACATCGCATGGCATCGACAGTCATTGTATCGCAAATGGTCGCAAAACTCCGAGCAGCCGACTGGCGGATGATCGCAAACTTACTGCGCAGTGCCAAAGTGATCATAGGGAACAGCTCGCCAAACTTTGGCCAGAGCTCCTCATGGAACGTCGGCACAATCGCGTCAAGAACGCTGAAGGAATCGATGAGATCTTGACCGAACTGCTTCTCAATGGCCTTGTCCATCTTGCTCACTGAGTCTGCGGAAACCACTGTCGTAAGATCGGGCCTGAATGGTTGTAACGAGAGCAACGCACCAGTCTGGCAAGCGCTGAGCAGTCCGCCAGCCATAGACTGCCACATCTTCGGCACCACATCCAGCATTCGAGGGCCGAACTTCCTCGATAGCTCCACGAATGCAAGTTGCGCTCCCCTTCGAGACAGCCGCGCCTGAGCCGCTTCTGCAGGAGTGAGCTCAGGTTTCTCTATGTTTGGTTTGCTGCTTCCATTTGTCCCGGATCCCCTCGAGAACGACAGGATGCCTCCTAGAGTCTTGCGCGCTTGGGCGAATGTAGGCGTCTGGTCAATGTCTTGACAGAGGAACGTGCACAAATTCTTGACGATCTTCTCCGGAGGCATGAAAAGACCGCGCTGTGTACAGAAATCGACAAACGTCGCGACAGCAACGGCAGACCGAGCCTGCAAATCCTGGTTGTCCTCGTTCTTAAGGTGCGGCGTCAGTAAGTGGTTAAATGGCATACGGACTATCATAACTGACCTTGATGCTATTCATGATGCCTTTGACGATCGGGCTGACTTTGTCCGGAGTGCTTTTGAACGCCACGAACGCAGCGGCAAATGCAGCACACACCCGTGTGTCATACTGCGCCTTCACCTCGATATACCGCTCAATGCTGGTAATGACTTTCGCCTGCTTCTCCTTAATAATCGCCAACTCTCGCTTCTTCGTTCGGCCTAAACTATCTCTCAGCTTCGTGAACATATCACCGACAGCGTCCTGTGCAGTCTGGATAGTGAAGCACTCTGGCTTCGTACCCGTGATGTCCACCTCACTACCCAGGGGTGGTATCGACGACTGAGGAAGCTTGCAATCGTGTGCGAATGACTGCAAGAGGTTGTAGCATTCGCCGTGGATGCGCGCGAGAGTGAACGCCATTTCGTGGTATGCAGCGGGAGGATCGGCTTGGAGAAAGGAGAGCGTCTTTCCGCTGACTTCAGCCGCGAGAGAGGACTTTTTGGTAAGCAACGGAGCGGAAGGACCGGCACGAGCGTCATAATCCTTTGCCCATTCCTCGGAGACGATAGCCGCCAGGAACTTTTGCAGCATGCTTGTCGAGTCGATGTAGTGAACAAGGATCGGTTTGAACATGTCCTCAAGCGTCATACCCTGACCCTATGGAGAATAAGGCAAGGATGCTTAGCAAGAGCAACGGAAGAACGGATTTGGTAGTGCTGACTGTATTAGGCCAGTACGCCATGATGAACGCCAGAGCCGAGGCTGCCGCTATTCGCGCCTTTAGAACGGTTTCTACCGACACGAGAGCTAAATCTTGCGCGAGCATGTTCTTGTCAACATTGTGCCTCTCCGGCGCGCCGTCGTGTTCCATGGTCACCGTGGGATCGTAGAAGCTCGAAGATTCGAGTGGCAATCCCAGCGGCGTCATAATTACCGCGTACCATTCCAGAAGAACTTGCTGAGTAACCAGGGACTCCAACCATCCAGCGACGGCGCTCATAATCGACAAGACAAGCCGCCATGCTGCGAGGGTGGCATCACGGATGTCCGACCGTTCTTCGACCACCAGATTCTGATAGAGCAAGCGGAGTAGGTGAAGGTCCATCCATTCTTTCGGTAAAGACTGGACCGTCATGAACGTCGACAGCGTCTTCACCACAGCGAGCCGAACATTGACAATTGTGTGCCGGAAGAACGGAAATAGAGTCGGAGCGAGGACGGTAATGGGATGTCTGTCAGGAACATAAAAAAAAGAACAGGTCAGGTGAGCCTAGTATGTTCAATGACAGCGGCACGCACGATCTCGACTCGTCGGCAATAATCTCAATGACTTCTTCATACGTCACGAGCTTCCCTGAATCATATAAAGTCACATACAATGCAGAAAATTTTGCCGGTGAGGTAAACTTACCGAGAAGATCCATGACAGCGCCGACGCTGGAACTGAGGTCGTCCTTCATTGAGCTCAGACAAGTCCAGAGCACAGCCAGGACTCGGCTCAGCTCTTCCGGTAGGCGTTCGACCAGGTGCCCTGCAACCGGAAGCAGACAAGATGCCGCGACGGAGCGGACATCATCATCTCGATCACCGAGCCTTCCATGACACTTGTCAACTGATGGCCCATCTAGACCTTCAAGATATGCACGTACCCCAACACAGCCGCATCGACAACGCCCCTCAGGACTTCCTTGCCATCTTGAGAGGTGGCCTGATCCACAGGTATATCACAGCTCACCAGATCGCTCCTGACAGCCACTTCGTACTTTATTCCGAGCAGGCCGGCGTGGCGGACTTCCCACACATGGCCTCTCTCGTTGCCATCCTGAGCCTTACCCTTCGAGGTTTTGGCGGGAATGGGGAAATCCTGTCGGATCATCTGGAGAAGAACTGAGTGCACGTGAAGCACGGACCGCCGAGGCATGTGCAGGAGGAGCGAGGCGAGTGTTTGCGACACCATCTCTCGTACGGGAGCGACGACCTGTTTGCAGAGGCTATGAGCTTGCTGAGGCAATCGAAGGAATCAATGGACGAACCTGATCCGAAACAAAGTCTCCGAATCTGTCGAGAACAAATATACAAAGGAACTTCACCGCGAGGTCATTGCACCATCGTTCGTGAGCGAGTTTGTTATCGTCCCAAGACATATCGGCTGCACGCGCGAATGATGGCGTCAGATGACAATACAATTAGTCATTAACGTGAACATACCATGCATGCCGCCGTACTTGCCCTGCAGCTTCAACAGTTCCCGAAGGGCCATCGCGGCGCCATGTCGTACTTCCCAGGCAGGGCTGAACAAATCAACTTCCAGGATTTTCGCAAGACCGTCCCATACCCAGCACCCCTGGGGAACCTCAAGTGCTTTCGACTGCTTTTCGGCCTTGGGCGATACGGCACCTCCCTTTGAGGGGTCGATGACCACTTTCTCTTGGGGAGAATTGTCACGGGGAGATAGCGGACCACCACGTCTGAATTGGCCTCCGGACTGGTCTTCTGAGGAGACGAGCCTTGCCCTTCAGGACGGTTAGCTGACGTACCTAAAAGAAAGCACGAAATGACGCACTTGGATTGCCCAGCAGTCGTCGCGGTGTACTTCGACCCAGAAGCTTGCTGAGGCGGAGGTGCAACGTAAGCTCCATTTCCCGCCTTGCGCTTGCGCTTCAACCTGTTCCGCTCGCGAGCGGATAGCGCGGATGTGTCGTCTGTCATGGCTACATCGATGGTATCACTGATAGCCACAGCCGGAGTGGTCGTCCTGGAACGCGTAGGAGGGGAGGGCTCTTTCTTGACGAAGACAGTATCCGAAACAGGAGAGCCTTCTTCTACCTTCGTTCCAGCTTCCATGTCGGCGTCCTGGTCAACCTCGTCGGCGACCAGTTCCTTCTCGATATCCATGTCATCTTCTTCACCGAAGCTATCGAGGAAGCCTAGACCAAGGCGGCCCATTGCTTCTTTGCGAGCTTTCTTCACTTCGGATGAGCTGGCTAGGATGCCGGTCGGCTTTGTGAATTCTTTCCCTGAGGATGCTAGCAGAAGTGTTCCCTTCTCCATCAGTTCGCGTACAGAAAACGAAGGGAACTCTGGCGGCGGTAATGAGGTGGGAGGTTCAAGATCTTTACTGTCCGCGTCAGGACATGGTTGCCATAGCGGTACTAGAGTGAATATTTGCGAGAGCGCGGTAGACGCAGCGCTGCGCGTTTCATGGGACCTGGAATGTAAATATGGAAGAATCTAATCCTATTGAGCCTCGGCGCGACTGTAATGACATTGAAAATACAACGCACTCGAGCTACAACGGCCATAAGCTCCGACCAGGCAGACTGGTCGGCGACCGATACATGTTGGCGGGTTGCCTTTACATCCTCTTCGACTAGAGATACATCGCCGATGACGCTCTTTGCGGCGAGCTGAGCAAGCTGCTTGGCTGCGGTATTCCTGACGGAGCTGGACGAGCCGGTATCGAGGAGGAGGAGGAGACGATCCAACCTGTGGCGGGAGGTGAGTACGACTACGCCTGCCTTATATGTGAGGGCGCACATGCCTGGAAGTCATATTGTATAGAAAGTGGCGCCGGACCGGACGCGCCGGTGAGGAGGATCGAAGGCAGTATACGGGGACGTTCTCACGCTCCTCGCCGCGACGCGTTGCACCTTTTATCACCCTGCCCTTGTGACGGAAAATTGCCATCGTCACGCGTGACGCCTCTACGGTCATCTACGACAGCGCCTGTCACATGTGACCAACCGGCTCTTTGCGTCGTCCTCTGTGGCGGTGCTGCCTATCCAGCCACCAGCCCACAGGCGAGAGCCTAGGACGGGTCTTGTGCCGCAGTGCGGGCGGAATATCTCTGCAGAGGCACCGGACTGCACGCACTCGGTATGCCCACGTGCGGCCGAGACCGTTGATCAGATCCGTGTACGGCAGATCTCGTGTTTATCTTGGCCAAAATCTCGGGCCGCCGGATCGTCGGAGTCCACAAAACTCACCCTCGCTTACTTGATCACGGACGCAACCACAGTGTGTCCATATCTTGTGCATCAGCTTTCGGCAAGACCCTTTTTAATGGGCGTTCATCATGTCCATCAAGTCATTTGCTCAGTACTTCGTGGGCGAAGTGCTCCAGGAACTGAAAGATGGCTCAAAAATTTTGACATCCGGTGAGACAAGCAGCAGAACGCGCCCAATCATCGATTCTGACGTATCTTTCGGTTAAACATACTTAGACTATAGACGCCTGTATGATCACGTCACATCGCACTTTTTGGACGAGGAGCTCTACAATGAGTCCATATTGGTGGATCTCGACGATCTCATCCAGCAAGCGTACGAAGCCATGTCTGCAGCTCCTCATGCAGACTCGTCACTGCAGAGGCGATTGTACACGGATGCATCCATTCTCCGAGCGTTGGTGAACCTATGCGAATATGCAGAAACTCTGGACCGTCAAGCGGCCAGATCTGCTATAGCTTCTCTGGATAAAGCAATAATCATTGCAGGCGCTCCTGGGGAGAGAAGACTACAGATTATCTACGACATCATCGAGCAAATTCAATCTCATTGCCTGGGAGTAGAGGACATTGCCTTTGTCGCTAACGCAGTTTCGCCAAACTCTCGAGATGTTTCCGTCTCTCCTCTCATGACTCTGGAGAGTGCCTTAAGCTCTGTCCCTCGACTTGACTCTCCACCGTCTCTGGCTGCGTTCGTCAAACAATACTCACAGTCTCCCTTCGTCCTGCCGGGTTACATCCGAGATTGGCCCGCTCTGCATGAACATCCGTGGAAATTCGTGGAGTATCTGCGCTACGTTGCTGGTCCTGGGCGACTGGTCCCAGTCGAGATTGGAAATGATTACAGGCAAGATGACTGGACTCAAGCATTGATGCCGTGGGATACGTTTTTGGATGCCCTTGACCAGAAAACGCCTGATGATGGCCAGACAAGGCAGCAGCCGCTGTATTTAGCACAGCATAATCTACTTAAGCAGTTCCCCAAATTGCGGAATGACATTCTGATCCCTGACTACGCTTACGCCTCTTTACCCCCGCCTGCGGGCTTCCCTGGTTACGTAGCACCTGCAAATGACGACCAGCTCGTACTGAATGCTTGGCTGGGCCCCAGCGGCGCTGTGTCGCCAGCGCACACGGTGAGCATTTTCTTCGCCGGATAGTCAGCTACCATTCATATAGCATCTGATGCAGGATCCATATTACAACTTCTATGGTATGCCAATTTTTCCTGATTTGTCACTATGCGCGCTCAAGGAACAGCAGCTCAAGTCGTAGGCCGGAAAACCGTGTGGCTTTCCCCGCCAGATGTGACACCGTCCATGTATCCCTATCCACCGCCTTCAGAGAGCACGTCGGACCAGCCACACAATCCAGCTGCCAATAACGCCAGTCCATCCATGAGCAACACATCACGAGTGGACGTGTTCCAGCGCCGTGACGATGCGGGTGGCGGTGCGCTGCCGCTGTTCTGGAAAGATGTCGTACCACGGGCGATGAGCGTCACGCTTGAGCCGGGTGACCTATTGTTCTTCCCCCCGGGGTGGTGGCATGCGATGCGTGGCGAAGAAACGAGCTTCTCGGTGTCGATGTGGTTCTGATTGATTGATAGCGGCGTCGTGGTGGAGTCGAAGTTCATTGTCCCTGGCCCGTGCGCTCCGTTGAGGTACTGATGAAAAGTGGCTGATTTGAACGGACTCGGATCTAATCGATATTGAGTCCCTTGACTCTCTTTTTGTATGTTACAAGATTGTCTTGTTGTACTGCCGCTGTCGTTGGTATAAAATCACACTGTGTCCATTGCCTGATCCATCTGCGATGCGATCAGCGATCTCGATCGGAAACTTCCCCCAGCGCGTAAAGTTAGCGCCGAGCAACTTCGACGGCAGACGATACGCTGCAACCTCCTCGTGGCCAGCTCACTCTTCGGCAGCACTGCCACATATCTTCCGCATAGTGCCGTCGCCTGCTGCTGTCTATTATATAGTCATATTCCTGATATAACAACCCCCCGGTCGACATGGCTGAGCGACGGACTAGACCCGAAGTGCAGAAAATCAAGTCTGTCTTACGCTTGACGTTTGGTTGAGAGGTCTAGCCTCGTAACCTCTTGTCGCACCAGGGATGCATATGACCACCTATTCCACTCCGCACTCAGCCTGTCCAAGATCAAGGACGCTGCGCTCGGTGGTCGTCTGTTCTGTGCTGCGGACGATACGCCTGGGGTACCCGGACGGAGTCTTGCTTGGAAGGTGTGCTCGCGTCTGTCTGTTGCAGTAACGGTGGCGCTGAGGCGCGACGATAACTACCTGATTTCAGCTGTTTCTTGTGCAGGCCGAACCGCTGCAGACGCCGGCAGTTGTTGGTGCCGTGCCCCCTCTCGAAGCGTTGAGAGCGGGCCGCAAGGAGTATACTGCATTGCTGCTGGAGAAGATGAGGGCACCAGATGGGAGCTATGAGGAGGGTCTGATTATTCCTGGAACAGGCTCCTCGCCTCCTCGGATCCAACAATCCCGACAGGATCTTGAGAAGAACAATCCATTGAGTTTGGATGATCAGGTATGTGGCACCGCTCTGCAGGACTATTCCAGATAGGTGACGCGCACATCAGAACCCATGGACAGAATGGTTCGCATCTGTTGAGTTGCGCAAGACTATCCTCCAAGACGTGGAGCGCACGTACGTGGTTTTGATTTATGCAGTATGCATCAGCTTACTGTGCCACAGGTTCCCTGACATTGGGTACTTCCGAGATGCCGAAGTGCAGACGCAACTGACAAACATCCTCTACATCTATTCAGTCATGCATCCAGATATAGGTTACCGCCAAGGAATGCACGAACTTCTCGCTCCTCTCTACTACGCTGTCGACTTCGATTCCATAGACGAAGGCAATGCTGACCTAGATGACTCGGATGTTGAAGAGTTTTGTTCGCGCGCGTGGGTCGCTGCGGATGCTTGGATGCTCTTTGCGTCTGTGATGAAAGGAGTAGGCCGGTGGTATGAATGGCAGGAGAGCAAGACGGTGACGGAGAAGCTGCCATTGGCTTCGCATGTTCAGCTCAACGTATCCTCAGGAGGAAACACATTGAAGCCCTACGTTGCCCCGATCGTCGAAGCATGCAACCGGATCCAATCAATCTATCTGAAGTCGGTCGATCCAGAGCTGTGGAAGAGCATGCAGAATGCTGGAATCGAGCCGCAGATCTACGGAATGTAAGCGATCTTATGAGAGAAAAGAGGGTTTAATATTGATCATGGTGCATGAACAGACGTTGGCTGCGTTTATTATTTACCCGCGAATTTGACATGCACGATTCTATGATAATTTGGGACGGCCTCTTCGCTTGCGACCCTACCTTCGACTTGGCCCAGTGGATTTGCGTGGCAATGCTCATTCGTATACGCAATAAATGTACGTCCACTGCACTGCGCCACGTTGTTTCATAACACTTAAGCAAAGTACAGTGATACCCTCTGACTACAGCGGTCAACTGACCTACCTTCTGCGATACCCTTCTCCTCCCTCACTGTCCCAATCTAGCTCTGACAAACTGACTATCCATCGCGCGAATCTCCTACTCCGACAAGCTCTGACACTGCAGATGTCGCCGGGTCTCGCCACAGGGCTGTCCATCATTAATGAAAATAGGAACATGCTGAATATCCCGGTTGAGGTACCCGAGCCACCGCCAGCGCCTCCGACGCGGAGGTCTCGTCCTGGCGAGCGGAGTTCGTTCTCAACGTCTTCTAGCACTCGGGCCTCTTCGCGAGGTCCTATCTCCAGGCTTAATCACGCGCGGCAGCAGTCGACGCCTTTGGGCCTGCCTGAGGCGTGGGCTCGAGGTTTGCTCGAACGTGGTGAGAGTCTTGGAATCAACAAGACTGTCATGAATGCTGTTTCCGAGCTAAAGGTACGGTTGAAACAAAGTCTACTGAGGAACCCGTGGCTGATTGTATGCACCAGCGGAATCTGCCAGATCTGACTACATCACTTGGACTCTTGCCCCTCTCGCCACCGCAGAGCACCTATGCGGCATACCCTCTGGTCGATGAAAGGCCTCCTTCTGAACGGTCGCTGTGGGAGCATCCTTCGCGCTTTGAGGTGGAGCGTGAGGTTTCCGATCGGCGCGCGCTTCAGAGACGGCTTGGGGATTCGGTTGCGTGGATTGTAGACACGCTTTTGCAAGACGAGGAGAGCGTTCGGGATGAGAACCAGAAAAAAACAGTTCGGAATAGGAAACGAGAGGCAGTGGAGTGCCTCGCGTATGTGCGGGATGTTCTGAAGGGTACTGTCACAGACGTGGATGAAGAGCGTTTGGTTAGTGAAGAAGAATTCAAGAGAAGGAAGGAGCTGAGGAAGCAGCAGGAGAAGGAGAAAGAGGAGAGTAGGAACCGTCAGCGGGCAGCACCATTGGTGCCACAGCCTGCCGCGACAGCCTCGCCTGTTCAGATTGCCTCTCATCGTCCACGCGGGTCCACGGATTCGCTCTTGCGCCAGATGACGGCGGGCTCGCCTTCTCGTTCTGCGATTCACACTTCTCCCAGCCAACCATCGCTCCACGTTTCTTCGTCTTTGCCACCAAACCCTTCCGCGCTCAGGCAAAACGCGGATGCGAAGGTCGTCGCACCCTGGAACTTTACTCGGTCTGACTTCTCCAGCCGCGAGTCGCCCATTGCGACGCTGCCTCGGGTGCCTCCGCCGACGTCGACGGCACTGCGGCCACAGCCCGCAACGTCCGCATTTTCTCCGCTTGCGCCCGTGTCCAAGCAGCAGCGAGCGACTTCGCCCGATCAAGCTCCACGCACGGTGCAGCAGGATCCTTTAGGAGCTTTGTCGTAACTGCTATAATGCTCGCTGTAGCGTGCATGTGTTCTGGTTTGTGCTATGGATGTACGTCCTAGAGACAATATACCTGTAATAATTGGAGGATCCTGATTGGCCGATCGAGACTCGCGGCCGCCGCGCACGCGACGCGGGGAAATCACGTGGAATCGGAGACGGACGGGAATTTCGGTCGTTCGTGACCGAGGCTCTCGCATCAAGGTGCGAACTCGCTCGACCTCGTCTCTCTCCTTCGTCGTTGTCTTCAGCGTCGGGCCTGTCTTCTCCAGCGACATGTTTAGGACAACGTTGTCGAAGGCCTTGCGCGCATCCCACCGGTCATTCCACACCTCCGCGCCGGCGAGCAGAGTTGTTGCGACCAACCCGGTGAAGGCTCAGGAGGTTCCGGTAGGTTCCTCGAATACGATTGCTGGCGGGCGAGTTCTCATTTCGCTTGCCAGTCATGGGCCTCAGGCAACTATCCTTTGATTGAGCACGAATATGACGCTATCGTAGTGTGAGCGCATTTTTACCACCGTGATTGTTGCACGCTGATCTCACGCGCATTCCTCATGTTAGTGGTGCCGGAGGCGCTGGTCTGCGAGCTGCGTTCGGTCTTGCTGAGGCCGGGTTTAACACTGCATGCATCACCAAATTGTTCCCGACAAGAAGCCACACTGTCGCCGCGCAGGTATGATGTCACCTTTCGCGCTGTTCACTGTGCATCCTAATCAAATGGTTTCAGGGCGGTATCAATGCCGCACTCGGTGTAAGCTTTGAGACCTCAATTTGTAAAATCTCACTTTGATGATGGCATCCGCGTTAGAACATGACTGAAGATGATTGGCGGTGGCATATGTATGACACGGTAGGGTATTTCAACGTTTCGCGTATTAGTTCACGCGTTGATGAGATCATCCTTCTAGGTCAAAGGTTCAGATTGGCTTGGTGACCAGGATGCGATTCACTATATGTGCCGGGAGGCGCCTCGCACAGTTATTGAAGTATGGTCTGCAATTTACTCGCAAACGCGGTCGCGATCCCTGACATCCTATTAAGCTCGAGCACTTCGGTGTTCCCTTTTCCCGAACCAAGGAGGGAAAAATCTACCAGCGTGCATTCGGTGGTCAGTCCCTCAAGTTCGGTAAAGGTGGCCAAGCCTACCGATGCGCTGCCGCTGCCGATCGTACGGGCCACGCGCTCCTGCACACACTCTATGGCCAGTCTCTCCGACACAACACAAACTTCTTCATCGAATACTTCGCGCTCGACCTCATTATGCAGGATGGCGAGTGTGTTGGTGTCATGGCGCTGAATATGGAGGACGGCACGCTTCACCGGTTCAGGGCACACAAAACTGTGCTTGCTACTGGTGGCTACGGACGTGCATACTTCAGTTGCACGAGTGCGCACACTTGCTCGGGTGATGGTAACGCGATGGTTACCCGCGCTGGTCTTCCCCTCCAGGACCCGGAGTTCGTTCAGTTCCACCCCACTGGTATCTACGGTGCTGGTTGTCTGATCACTGAAGGTGTGACTGCATATATGCTACACTAAGTGCGCGCGGACTGACTATGTGTACAGGTTCGCGCGGTGAGGGAGGATACCTCATCAACTCCGAGGGTGAGCGGTTCATGGAGCGTTATGCACCGACCGCGAAGGATCTTGCATCTCGTGATGTCGTGTCCCGTAGCATGACGATAGAGATTCGCGAGGGTCGTGGCGTTGGTCCTGAGAAGGACCATCTCTTCCTGCAGCTCAGCCACTTGCCCCCCCAAATTCTCCACGAGCGTCTGCCCGGTATCTCGGAGACTGCTTCGATCTTCTCTGGTGTCGACGTAACGAAGGAGCCCATCCCTGTCCTGCCCACTGTCCACTACAACAGTACGTCATTTCTATGTGGCGCATAGGACTGTATTGACGTCTTTTGCCTGCAGTGGGCGGTATCCCCACGAAGTACACGGGTGAAGTTTTGACGGTCGACGAGGTACTTAGAGCGCAGTTGCCCCTTGTCCAAACTGCTCTGATGATGCTCTGTGCAGACCGGCAAGGACAAGGTCGTGCCGGGTCTCTACGCCGCCGGTGAGGCTGCGTGTGTGTCCGTGCACGGTGCGAATCGTCTCGGTGCGAACTCACTCCTGGACATCGTCGTCTTCGGTCGTGCTTGCGCGCATCATATCAAGGAGACGCTCAATCCTGGCAAGCCCCACAAGGCGATCCCTCAGGAGGCTGGCCTGCACAGTGTTGAGTTCTTGGACATGATCAGGTATGGTTGACGCGTTCCTCAATCTAGGCATATCCCTCATTGCGTGCTGCATAGAAAATCGGACGGCCCCATCCACACAGCGAAAATCCGTCTCGACATGCAGAAGGCCATGCAGGCTGACGCCGCTGTCTTCCGGTGAGCGTAATGACAAGTTTTATGGCCTCGCAGCTACTCATGCAAGCCGATAGCACACAATCGACTCTTGACGAAGGTGTGAAGAAGCTGCACAAGATTTACCGAACCTACGAGCAGGTCGGCATTAAGGACAGGAGCATGATCTGGAACTCGTGAGTAGCTCGCGGATAGCTCCCGTGATTGATTGGACTTAGACTTTGCGATACCAGGGATCTCATTGAGACGCTTGAACTTCGCAACCTTCTCCAGTGTGCCGTTCAGACCATCACTGCTGCTGCTGCCCGTCAGGAGTCTCGTGGTGCGCACGCACGTGAGGACTATCCTGAGGTCGGTCTCCTCGTTCACTCCGTGGTAGCGTAATAGTCGCACTAATGCATCGAACTGACAGCGTGACGATGAGAAATGGATGAAGCATACCCTGACATGGCTGCCGGACGTCGAGAAGCCCGACGTCACGATCAAGTACCGCAAAGTTCACGACAGGACACTGGACGAGAACGAGTGCAAGCACGTGCCGCCGTTCAAGCGCGTCTATTAGATGATTTGTGTGCGGGAACATGGAGCTCGTTGGGGAAGAGATCCGACTGTGGTTATGTGTTGTATTTCAGCTTTGCGTCCGTCCTTATCCTTCTGCATTCTCAAAATTCATCGGTAATCAAGGAGTGAAGTCTGAATGTAAAGTACGGACAACAATACAGGACGTTCCTCCTACCAAGTACTCAGTAGGAATGGCAAAGAATCGAGAGAGTTCTGGGTTTGAAACCTTTGAAAAGGATGTTTTGTATTAGATGAGAGATGGAACGCAATACAACAACACATTCAAGAACTAATCCGGCCGCATCACAATGGTATATCAAAGGCAAACTTGTTGAACTGAGCTTCAGGGAAGTAGCGCGCTCGCACACTTCGACCTCCGAAGTACCTCCCATCCAATTCTCTCACCGTCTTCCAAGCTCCAGCAGGTCCTGCGAACAAAACGAAAATGCGGACAGCTTCTTCGGGGTTCTCAGGAGGCGGGTAGACAGGATGAACGACGACTCGCTCGACAGTGCCATTCTTCGAACATTCTTCACCTAAAATGAATATAATATATAGTCAACCCGATGCCAGAAGCCGACGAAACTTTTGACTCACCTATCTCATCTCTGAGCTCTTCGTCTTCCACATCCTCAAGACCAACCATGTTCGTGAGTACAACAACTCGACTGGGCTCTCCAAAGCGCTCCCGGTCTTCTCTGGTCTTTGCATCCTCATTCAAGTTGACAATCTTGCCCATCTTGGGCCCAGATCCTATCGCCTTACCACCGGCCTCCTTGCCTTTGCCTTTGCCCTTGCCTTTCCCTCCAGTAACTTGCTCTACGGTGAGCGCATGCACAATGCCGCCTCCATCTGCACCTAGACCTTGACCTTCCTTATGGCCCCACTTAGCCATTAGGCGGGCGGCGAACCCATGCGGATCCGGTCTAGTCAGAGAAGACTTGTCAGTAACAGCAGATCCTGCAGATTGAAATGATAATGCACCTCTGTTCAGATGCGGGTTCTGATTCTGTCACGCTGCCAGCAGAAGGTGCAGATGGTTCAGATGTCCCAGGTGGAGGTGCGAGTGCTTTCAATTTTGCCGCGATAGCCGCTGCAGCCTCCCGACTGCTGCGCACCTTCTCTTCCGAGAAGCCTGCAGGAAGCACCGGCATAGGTGCCGGGGGCGGAGGCGCGGAAGATGGAGGGACAAAAGGATTGTACGCCAGCGGATGTTCTTCAGGATCCTGATGTATAGGCGCACTGGGTGCTGGATGGGGCTGAGACATGGCGACACGCCGCAGATATGCTTCCTCCCCAGTCTCTGCTGCTGAGAGTGCGGTTGCAGGCAGTGCCGCGGCATTAACAGAACCAGAACCACCGAGGCCAGGAATGTCTTCATCATCCCTATCCTCCGACAGGGTAGGAGTTGTGGCCTCTGTCGGGAGACGAGGTGTAACAGACGAAGGAGATCGCCTGTCTGCGGACGTCGGAGTCGGTGCAACGTGCGGGGCTGGCGCTGCAACAGGGACTGGAGAAGATGCGGGTCGGAAGCCAGCTGACATGGCAAGACGGCGCTGATAAGCCTCGTCGCCGGTGAGGTTAACGCCCACAAGGGCCGGCGGTGGATTGGATGGTGCCACACTACCAAGCCCGCGGGGTCGGTCATAGTCCTCTTCCTCATGGTCGTCATACCGACCTAGGGCGATCAAACCAATGATGAGGCGAATGCAAGATGCGTTACATCATGGAATGCAGGCCTACCGGCTTTGCGAGGGCGTTCCTCTTCAGATTCACTGCCGTAACTGTCGGAATAGCTACTGCTACGGTATCTCTTGCGCTCCTCCACACGCTGCCTCTCAACAAGCATGCGTTCACGGCGCTCTTCGTGCTCCCTACGCTTGTAGACTTTGTATTCGTTGTAGTCGTTCGGTCGCATTGGATCATACGCTTCGTTGGGTTCCCATACTGTGATGACTGCCGCATGTTTGTTCTGAGAACGTATTTCATCATCGGAAACAAAACTGCGACACAATCATCCACATACTTTCTTTCCCTTCTTCCTTCCGCCTCCGCTGCGTTTCTCTCCCCGCCGCGCCTTGAATCCATTGATGTCCTCATCCAGAATCATGGAAGGCGGTTTGACTTTCTTGCCCCATCCTTGCCCTTGGCTTTGAGACTCTGCAGGCTTTGCGGGTTCTACCAAGGCCGGTGGCGCGAACACAACTGCAGTGCTTGAGATTACCGCGGTAGGCGAGGTGGTCGCGGCTTGAGCAGCGGTAACCGCTGCACCCACAGGGAGCCGTGGCACGGCGGAAACCTTGGCTTTTTGTGCTGAATGTCGACGGACTGGCGCAAAGGCGAGACTGGCGGACCATCCTGGTAGCATCCGCGCAACCGATATTGCGATGCGAAAATAGCATGAACGATGATTTCGTGAATAACGAGCTCTACATTGGCAAGGCCGCGAAAGAGGGGAAGATACCGGCTGTAGCCTTCACTGAGGCGCCTGCTTCAGCTGCTGCACTGGGGCTCGCTGCTGCATTCTGCGTTGCAGGAGCTGATGACGACCGATCATCTGCCGGTGCCGCTCTCGAGACCTGGGGTTTCTCGATGATTGCGGCAGTGACAGGTGCTGCGACGTTCTCTTGCGGAGCAGATGAAGAAGAAAATGCTTTCGCAGAGGAGAACTGGATGCCTCCGTAGAGTCCACCGGCTCTGCTGGACATTAGGAAGAAGTTGAGACTGAAGAAGTTGAGACTGAAGGGGCGTGGGAAGTCACCCTTTGCCGAAGTGGCTGTTATAAACTTCTCCACATAAGGCAACTCTCTGGGCACATGAGCCTCGAATCCTCCTTCATTCGGCACTCTCAAGAGTAATCTACCGATGCTACATGCACAGTAATGCCAAGCAACTCCTCAAGGTTCTTAACTCGCGGCTGCAAAGATACTGAGAACGGCAGGGGATGACTGTTGGCTGAATCTGTGAATGCGAACGTATCGATCGGCTTGGAGGGATTCTGCGTAATGCTGAATGCCCATAATATAAGGGCCGTGTTGATAAAAAGAGAGCTGCTCAACACGTAGTGAGATTTTATAGCTTTTCTGACAGTAGCAGCGACGTACTTGTTCGCGACATGCTGTCCAATGCATACCCTGGCAGGTTTCCTCGTCGTAACATTGTTAACACCATCGGAGCAAATTCAACTCTCACCTACGACCGAAGCCGAAGTTGAAAAATTTGAGGTCGTCTCTGAGCCTGCCCTGCCCATCTAGCCAACGCCTCGGGTTGAAGGTCTCAGGGTCCGGATATACCTCCGGGTCTCGCGATATAGCCCTAAACAAGATCAACAAGATCGCTATGGAAGGTGTTTGATGGAATGTTCACCAGTGGTTCCCGACGATTTCTGTACCTGCTGGGATCACATAGTTTCTCTTGCAATGGGAAATTAGGAGAGAGCTCATGACCAAATTACATTTCAGACATACCCAGATAACATCCTTCATCGTCCGATGAGAGAATCCTACAGACGATTATGGGTTATGGGACGTATGTTACTATGAGCAAGCGAGTGACGAACCTCCGACACTGACAGGCCGCCATCGGAACGATTCTAACACGAAGGCAGTCACTTCAGGTAGCATATCCTGATCCTCGAAAGAAGGCACTGGTGCATGGAAACCATGAACAAGCGCGTTATACTTACAGAAATCCAGTACTCACATCTACCACGACCAACGACCTGATCCAACTGAGCTTGCACTGCCTTCTGTGCTTCGGGGTAGCAGGCTGCAGCCATTGTCACCACGCCCAGCGCCGCGGCCGTCTGACAAAAGCAATTCAGCGCCAGCAACAGGCAAATTGCAAGTACAAGAGCTCACAGTGTCAGATCCTGCGCCGAAAACCGCACCTGCCACGTAAACCATCTCGTCATAGGACAGGCCCAATCTCTCCTGATTCTCTATTAGATATGCAGCAAAACATGACTCTGCTTCTCCTGCTTCCTATCGTATCCAAAAAAGAAATTTCATCTTCCATACAGCCGCGACAGGATGGAGGGGGCTGTACCATCTTCCTTCTGACAGCTTCAAGCTGGCTGGCAAACAATGCATTCTCTTCCCTTTGCCAGCGGTGGAAATGAGAGAGATATCCGGGTATATACTTCAAGAATGGGAAGGATTCCACGAGATAAGCTCCAGGCCTCAGTGCAACAGTCAGACGCTGCAGGTATTTGTTAATCGCGCGCACATCCGGATCCGAGTATGAGCTCGGACTTGTCTTGCCATAGGCTATGGTCAAAACGAGGCTCGCCGCATAACTGAGTCGTGTTAGCAGAAATCATGAAACCATTATTAAACTTTCGCACCTCTTTGCATGTTCAAGATGCTCGTCCGGCTTGCGATAGCAGTCCACGATGTATTTCTTCGCGTACCTGTACTGAATGGGCGTATACGTCACTGCTACAGAGGGCTGGAGATATGCATGAAGTGCTCTGCTGCAAAATCAGCAATTGCGGATGTCCTTCCTAGACATTTATGCATGTACCTTCTTATTCTCTTCAGACGATCGCCCGCCCGCACCATCAGGACGCGCAGGCCCTTTGAGAGAATCTCATTAGCCACAATGGCCCGTGGTCGATCTGACGTCTCTAGCGAATGCTTCTGAAGAATGTCTACAGCGGCCTGTTCAGGTCATGGAAACGTGAGGTTGCGAACACGCCTTATCCGTAACTGCACCTGACCTCATAGCGTCCGACGACACATACAAGGCGAATTCCATATCGCAGCGTGATGACGGGCCCATATGCCTCAACGAGCTCAGCGACACGACGGGATGCACTGAAAGACTACAAGTCAATCCATGCTGAGGCGAACAATCGTGAGTCAGTGCATACTGAGGGCCAGAGGGTGCATTGCCCAGCAGCCAATGCCCTGGAGGGCCAGATGGTAAAGAGTCCTTGTTTGAGGATAGCCGGAAGTACACAGTTGCAAGTACCGTGCCCAGGATGAGGGCCAATGTAACGATCGTCAGGCCCATGATGCTCAGGCCGAAATGATAGTTCCGACCGCTTTTATATCTCACATCTTCCCGTCTCCGTGCCGAAGTGCCGCTCGCATGCATAAGGTCGTACTCGGGACCCTGTGAAGAACCATGTCAAACTGCATTAGGCAAAGGTATTGGAGGAAAGATGTCTACCACCCCAATCCGACGGTAGCTTCGACTTCTTTCTGAGATGCACGCAGCGGTACGTGTGCATTTCGAATGGACACCTGACGATGTAATGGCGGGATGGCGGATGAACCATATTTCCAGGCGATAGCGGCTCATTATACACGTTTTCCATTCACCGCCAGCTTTGGGGACGCTATTCATCTCTGAGGAAGAAGGTGAGTGTCTGCTGAACATTGTAGCGTGGAATGAGTCTCGCGAAAATACTGATCGAAAGGAAAGGCGGTGCCTAATTTAAAATATGCAGCACGAAAATGAACACGCTCAACGCTCAGTACCAGACTCGGATGGGAAGCTGCATGTCATGATTGAAGACATCCTGCAGATCGCTCATTCGGACTTGGAGCTAAACGTTGGAGGTGGAATAAAGAAACCGAGGAAATAGAAAGACATTGGATGCAGCAATATTAGACCATTGCGATCGTGGCATTAGATATGCTTCCATAACAGTCCTGTCATTATAACTCGTCGCTAGTCCGTAGTGTCGACGGTAGCTCGCGCCGATGCTTCTCCGGCGCTCTTGCCTGTTTTCCACGCAACGAAATCGTCAAGCATTGTGGGCCATGCCTACAGGGTTGAAGGAATAAGATGACCCAACCGTCAGATTACGGAATACTTACCCCATCTGCGTCATAATTGGATAGGTTTGGATCGATTGTGCGAACGAACTCGAGCGCCTTAAGAGTTCAAGTGAATAAAACAATGCCATAGTTGCTGCGGATGACATTGACACGTGCCATGTTCCACAGATCTTTATTGACACCTCTGTACGTTCCTTTGTCCTGCATAACAAACTCGATGCAGCGGAGTAGTGAATGAGACCGCAGAAAGAACGTACATTGATGAATTGGAGCAGCTCAGACATTAACGGATATCGGGGGACGATCAAGACCGACCAGAATGCGCTCGCAGTCTAAGAACACCTTTTATGAGTTGTCAGAACATTACAGTCGGGATTCGGGCAACCGACCTCCATGTCGATGTTTCTTGCTTGACTTCAAGCTCGCGTGTTAAGCATGGGTCATTTCTTATGATAACCTCACACTCACGGTGGCTTGGCTAGGGCGAAGCAGAATGAATAAAGCTCGTTGAATGCCTTTTGAGGATCTTCAGCGTATCTGTAATAGCGTGCACGATTGTAGGGTTCTAGAGATGAAGAAGTCGCTTTCTTCCGGTTTTGCGTAGCCAGCGAAGGTTTCATTGGTGGCTTTCCCAAGAGCAGCAGATCCTCCAAGTCATGTAGAGCAATAGACAACACCTTCAAATCAGATATTCTAAGTATAGAGGAGAAGGTCAATGTTGAAAACCCGCGGATCTTGTTAGCGGATCATATTTCGACAGTAGTAGAATTGAGAAGCCAACCTAAGCTCTGCCGTACCCTTCTCCCATTCGCTCAAATTGATTTTGGCCATCTCAGCTGCACCCATTTGCCACGCAAGCACCAACGGAAGCGCGCCGTCTAACGATATTCCCGTGTCAGAGCAGAGGCGTGTAAAGCCCTCCGGTCCTACAACAGATGGGTCGTCTGGGTCCGCATACGTGCGGAAAAGAGCTCCAGCACTGGCGACAGTGTAATATTGAGGGCTTGAGAGTGGGATTATTTTGGAAGTAACATCTGTTGAAGGAGACGCAGACTCCTGTGTACTGCGAGTTTTCTTATTAGGAACGCAACACAAGAGGGAGGAAATATTCATGAGGATTCAAGCCAGCCCGTGATAACAGTGAGCAATGTCAACCAGGACACTGCTCAAGAAGGCTGCAGTGAAGTCCAGTGTTGCAAGTAAACGCACTTGACAACGTGGTTCGCCTGGCAACGTGGTTGGACAGAACTTACTCGATCTGTGGCTGAACAATTGTTGGTCACGCATACAGCCCATAAATGGAATATCACGTACTTCATTATCGCTATAGAATCCAAGTAAGCGTCCCATGCGGTTTTGAGGAGGAGGAATCACACACGCTTTATTTCCATCTCTGCCTCTGATTCTGGTGCTAGCGCCTTTTGCCCTACTTTTCCGAGCTTTCTTGAGCACGGGTACGTCGGACTTCGCGACAAGTCTCAATCAACCCAAGGCGTTCAGCATTCATTGCAGGGATTACCTCGCTTAGTCTCTCTAATCCTGCTGCTTCAGGCACCACGCTTCCTTCTGAAGCGATAGCACCACTTCCGATGCCCTTAGCGCGCGATGATGCACGCGTAACGCGCGCACTGGGTTCACCTGCGGCTTCTGCGCGTTTCCTCTACATGCGCCTTGCCTCAGACTCGCTCCTTATGACCTTATCTATGACTGCGACTGACCTTGGGTGCCATGTTCGGCCGAGAAAATATGGTTATAGTGATGAAAGTTGCGGAAAGAGAAAGGCAGAGTGGCACGCCTCGCGTACAAACGCGGCCACGTGGTTCGCGGCTATCACCGAGTGATCGGAGTGACGGAAAGTTTCCAAACGAGGAAAGCCGTTATCCACATGTGACAAGCTCGTGTTGTCGAGTGTGTGACCGCAGATCCTGTGTGTCATAGAACGACCACCCCATGTGTTGGCGAGTGGTGTGATGTATTGCCAGTGAACATTTTATTCCGCTTGTGAGGAATGCGAGCTGTCTGTCCGATACACATCTCATAAACTGCTTTGGCTTTGATTAGACACGCTCGCACGCCGAACGCAACGTAGTGAAGTAACGTGGAATTTCAGGGCATTTTGATACGCTCATAAACAGATGTGTCACGACTAGATATGCACATTGCGCGCAGCCTCAATGAAGATCTAGAGCCCGGGACCCGAGCACGAAATGCCGTACTCCGAGTCCATTGAAACATGTCCCACGATCAGTGCTGTGTCACTTCTGGATCGCACATCATACGTTCTGAATCGCATTCGTATGAACCAAAAATATTAGAAAGGCAATTAACAATGCTTTGGCATTCGCATGGAGGACCCGAATTGATTGCGACTCGGAACGGCAGTATCAGTCTTGAGTAATTCTGCTTGCTGACGCACATAATACGTGTCATAAAATCGTTGCAGCTTCTCATGACAACAATCATCTTTAACTGAGCACGCTCTACTACCGCATCTTCCATGGGCTTTGTACTGTCGCTCCAATGACCGTTCGTCATCATCCTTTATGCCCCTGCACGGTTCAATTGTCCGGACGGTGTGGTAGGAGCAGAACAATCGCCGCTTGCAATTGCACTTACCTCTATTTATTGTTTGCTCGAAAGGGAACAACGCACCTGCTGAGCGCTGAACGCTCACTGTCTTGGAAGTCTGCTGCTGCAAAACTTAATGAGACCGTATGATTCCAGTATCACTCACTCGGCGGGTGAACGTATCAGCAAAGGTCTCGCTCAGCTCCCATAGATATGCGCAAACGTGAAACGCTGGTCGGGTAGCAAGGCTGGAGATTGTGAACCTCCTGAGATTCGTGGCCGACTTCCCTGATACGTCAGCGCATCGCTCGTCACTTCAAGCGGCGGTTGGAAGGCGAGACTGCCATCGGCCAACAGAAACAAATGACCCGAAGACATAGACAAGGTGTGAAGTGCGCGCCTGATCTAGCTTTTTGACGACCGGCACGCCGCCATGAAACCGCCCACACATGGCTGAACGCAGGTCCGCAGTGACCATGCTACCACTTCACTACCTTCAGTTAAATGGCTTCCGTACAATGGAAGGACACATCGTCGTATAGACACGGCAATTCTACACCGCAGTCAAGGTGCTATCCGGGATGCCCCCTTTAGGAAACGCCATTCACGTTACTAGATCTGTACGATGGCTCAAATCGACACCATTGCACGGTGATTGGGACAATTTGACGCTTTTTTTTTCAGAACATAAGCGTAACCTTGTTGCAAATCTAGAACACAGCGAAACGCGCCAAGTGTGTCAGAGAGACACGGTTGTCAGCCACACAAACTCACCGAGACACGACGGAACATGCCAGTACAGTCGAACGGTTTACCCGGCACCGAGATATCGCAGCGAGCTGGGAAGCGGGCAACGCGAACGCGGGGCAGCGGACACGCGGAGTCGACGAGATACGATGGACTCCGGTCTTATTGTTGATATTGATTCAGATTCCCATGCAATTGTCTGCGTCAACATCCAACACAATGGGTTTGTTGTCTTGTCGAGGCGGCTGCCTAGCACGTGTTGACTCATAGCCGAGGAACGAAAACAAGGCCTGCCTTATTTGGCACAAAGCGGTACTTATACTGAAACACAACCGCTCGCGAGCAGTGATATAACCAGGATGTGCTAGTCGAGATGTACCGTTCTCCCCATTCGTGCCCGACGTCTATTTGCATTCGTCTTCCTCGGCCACGGCCAGCCTTCTTTTCGTTCGCAAGGTCACAATGCCTGGTTTTCATTCCTTCAACGTAAGTCGATGATAGCGCATCACTGCGGACAGTCAAATTCATTCCCATCGTGATCGTGAATTTCAGGACTTTAGATGCCCAGCGGGTACGGAAAGCTTACTTGACCAACCGACTGGGTCACATCGCGTCAAATATCGCGGCGCAGGGGAGCACTCGAAGTGGGACTTCGCACTAGAAACAGACCGCCGCCCAATCGACCTCTCGCTTGTCCTTCCACACTATCGTGCCCATAGTCAGCCGCTGGACCATCGGCTCGCTATGTATGTTGGAAGCGAGTCCAGCGAATCGGTAAAGATCAAAGTCGTAAGTCCGCGTGCGCTGCCGATCCACCGAAATCGTACTAACGCAACGTGTCGTTGTGCTTAGTGCCGAAATTTTCCCCCCACACGAACAACCAAATTCCAGCTCGAGGTCAACGTCTCGTCCGACGCAGACGTCACCATCTGGCTTCCATCGGACTTCAGGGGTCACATTCATCGCTCTGCGAGCTGCAAGAAGACCACCTTCTCCGCAGGCTTCACCAACCGCATCCTGCAGAACGCGTGTATCACGCAGTCCCGTCGTCCATCCGTCATCTCCATGTGCGACCAGGATCCGCAACAGTACTCTGACCTATACATCTCCGACAAGGACCACTCGAGTGCGTATTCGGACAAGGATATCTGGCCTGGCAAATTGAGCGGCGGCGCGGACGAAGACGAAGTCGTGGTGCACACCTACGGTCACGTCACATTCAGGATGTGGGACGTACACCGCGGGGAGCCAGAGGCACGTTGTCGCGAGGCATGCAAGCGCATGTTCGGGATGGGTTGGTGCACAAAGCGATCACCGGAGGTCGTGATCGACTGGGATTTCCTCCTCGAAGACTGATGGGAAATGGGAGACCACTCTTTCATATGGCTTCTCTCGAGTCCATCGGCCCCCGGGTCTTGCCTTCGTATTACTACTGGTACATGCTACTATTCCTCGTCGTTTTGCATTCGCGAACGTACTGTATCGCATACAAGTTATACCTTCATCTTTAGATCTTGTAGCTCGTGGATAATGACGCCTGCACAACTGTAGCATTAGTCGCATATGGCTTCCATGTACGCTGTTGATTTAATCTTACCCTGCAGAATATGATTATGCCGTACTATGCAACACACGATTGCACTGAGAAAGCGGACAAGAGGGATTCCAACATATCGGTCACAACCAGCATCTACACCTAGGATGAGCATGCAGCGTGGCAAGGGCTGGCAAGCACATACTAGGCAAGCGTCATATGGCGGCTCCTTCGGGCTGCCGCCCTGCTGTTGATAGACACTGTTCGAGCACCTCAAGCAGTGCGGGATTCTCCAGAGCAGCAGCGACGCGCTCCTTATCGTTCAGCTGTTTGTTCACTATGTCGCAGTACGAACGTTAGGGAACGAAAGTTATTTCAACAACAAAATAGCTTACATGCGTGTTCACTCTGGTGCGATCCTGGCTTCACACGGATGTCCACTTTATATCGCTGAGGTAGGCTCCGCAACAGCCTTACACGGATAGAGAGTCCTAGATCGCAGTTCAGACATGCGAGAATGCGCACTCGTCTTGGTAAATGGATGGCTCACCTATGAATGTGCTCATCCCACAGTGCGGAACCGTTGGTGTAAACTCAACGGTGAGCCTGTCTGGTGCCCGTGGGTCAAAGCTAATTTGTGGAGCTGATACAACTGCGAGCTGCTCCAGAGTCATGCTCCGGTGCTCGGGGTCGGATATGGAGCGAATTAATTCTGAAGACATATGATGGACGCCCAATTAAGTCACAGATAAGCACTATGGTCCGCAAAACGGCACTGCGACGCACCGAATATCTCATCCTGGTCAATCTCCTCGACATCATTCGATTCATCCTGCTCCTCATGATCCCGTTCGTCGTCATCGAGCCAAAGTGAGTTGACTCTCAGATAGACAGGCACATTGCGATTGGGCTTTGCGGTTGCAAAGACGATGGGGTTGGGATTGAATGACTCGGTCGACATGGTTTAGTCGCAAGGATTGGTCTGACAGAGAGTCTCTTCCCAAGCCCGCTCTTCCGTAACACCGCAGACATGAAGCGTTTTGCACACGTGGCAAATGCTTAGCAAATGTCGACAGGTTTTTTGCCTTTGTGATCTCAATTTGCTATGGTTCCTTCCCACATTCCGTATTAAGTATTTGCATATAATATGTTGGAGGCAGAAATTTAAATCATATATTTTAAGAAATGACACCATTTTCAAACTCACCAAATACATTTAGAATTTGAGTGCTGTTGAATGTAATCATACATTTTTGAATTCCAAACCATCACATATATAAAATATCCAGTAGCAGACAAAGGTGTAATTATGCCTACATTCTACTTCCCTACTGAAGTCATTCTAACCAAGATTACTAGAATGAAAGTCATTTGTAATTACACCTTCATCTGCTACTGGGTATTTTATACATGTGATGGTTTGGAATTCAAAAATGTATGATTACATTCAACAGCACTCAAATTCTAAATGTATTTGGTGAGTTTGAAAATGGTGTCATTTCTTAAAATATATGATTTAAATTTCTGCCTCCAACATATTATATACAAATACTTAATACGGAATGTGGGAAGGAACCATAGCAAATTGAGATCACAAAGGCAAAAAACCTGTTGACATTTGCTAAGCATTTGCCACGTGTTCCAAATAACAGAATGTTATTTGGCTATACCATGACTGCAGACTTTCCCGCTTACATAAGATAGGAGGTTGTCCGATCGCCCTTTTCTGGTTACGCCGTTTTGCTCCTCCTTGCTCCACTGCGTTCTGCTTGGTGTTCTCTGTGCTCCGTTGCCCGCTCTCGCTATCCCTGTCTGTTGCTCTTCCCGTTCATCTGATGCACTACTGCAACATGCTTCCTCTGGCGATCCTTTGCGCATTGTGCTTTGTTTTCTTTTGCGTGCTGGTTTTCATCCTAGCCGTGTTTGCTTCTACGTCGGTCGCTATCTCCATCGGGTCGGTTACCCCTGGACTGATGTGCTCGCTGGTGCGGTCGTCGGCGATTTGTTTGTCTCAGTCTCTCGGAGGGACGACTTTGTTTTTTACGTGTGGACTCCCGATTGGAGTGCTGTCCATCGAGTCTCTCGGTGAGGCTCTGCTATTCATGCTGTGTGTCACGTTGATTTTTGGCATTGTCTATCGCCATCTTCTGCGGCAACTTCGTTTGTTGTCCATTGGGCGTGCCATCTTCGACCGCGACTCGATCATGTCATTTGTACGTTCGGATTCACACTATTCGTCTCCTCAGGGTGGTGCGAGTCGACGATCGACTACTGTTGCGTCAGCTGTGCTACTCAACGGTACTGTCATTCGTGGCTCCAGCCAGCGTATGCAGTGTTATACGCATGTTGTATATGTTCGTTCTGTTCCTGTTCGTGACGTGGTTCGTAACGTTCCAGATGATTCTCGTTCTGTTGCTAGCAACATTCCATGTGCAACTCTCGCTGACGTGCTTCCCTATCGTTCTTTGCTCGACATCGTGCACTTACATCGTCTCCATATTAATTGTCGTTCTCGATCTCTAGCCGCTTTGGTATCGTTGTTGCAAGCTCATCAGTGTTCTGTTTCGTGTCCTTCTTTAGCCGCGATATTTCACTTTCCCATTGACGTTCACCTGCCCGCGCATGTTCGCACTTGGCCGTCGGTGTTTTCGTTCGAGTTTTTGTCTCGCTTTCCGCTTGTTAAAGGGGCTCTCTCTTCTGCAGATGGTGTTGTATACGGCTTTGTCGGCGTCGTTGACTGTACGCTTTCCGGATCGACTGATTCTGCTCATTCTGCTTTGATCATCGACGTTCCGGTGGTTTATCTACTCACCTCGCTAGATTCTGCGTCGATTTACACTGTCGCTATCAGCCATGGCCTTCCCGTGACAGACCATGAGATTTCTGTAGACAGAATTATTCACCTTCTTCGAGGACATCGTTGTTGGCTTTGTGCGCGTCGATACCCTTCTTTCCGACCGTTAGATTGCGCTTCTGCAGAGGTCCCCGCTGGTGTTCGTTCTGCGATTTCGGTTCCGTTAGGTGTGCCGGCTTCCGTTGCTTCGACTACTTGCTTTCATGATGTATCCTTTCCTCCACCACCACTTCCACTCGCTCATCGTTTGGACATCGTTCGCTCCTGGTGTGACGCACTGG
The DNA here is from genome assembly GCF_001632365.1 of Laetiporus sulphureus 93-53. Lineage (NCBI taxonomy): Eukaryota > Fungi > Basidiomycota > Agaricomycetes > Polyporales > Laetiporaceae > Laetiporus > Laetiporus sulphureus. Next base: position 1,299,765 of record NW_024468512.1, on the reverse strand, counting down.
ATGTGTCCGCTGTACATGAGTCTCCCTGTGCCGTTTGTGCACGTCTCACGCTGAGTAAAAATATCGTTCGTGCTCGGTACGATGATGTCGACTTGCAGCCGCTCATTCGTGACGGCGAACACGTCACCCGTGTCCAACGTCACTGTGAAAATGATGTTGTCTCTGATCGGCCTGGTGCCATCCTGTATTCTGCTGCTGTTCATGATATTAACGGTACTCAATGGATAGATATCTGTGATGATTGTCGTTCCATGCTTGTCCGGCACAGATTGCCTCGTAATGCCCTTGCAAATGGTCTATGGATTGGCGACGTACCTGGTGTACTTGCCGACCTTACATTTGTCGAGCGTATGTTGGTGGCTCGCATTCGTCACAACTCTTTCGTCGTCAAGGTTACCATGGGTCAGCGTAAGATGATGGCGAACGCGATCGCGTTTACGCAACCTGTTGAAAAGGTGTATGATATTCTTCCCCCTCCTGTTTCGGATTTGGAGCAGGTCCTTGCCGTTTTGTTCACTGGACCTACTCGTCCTGTGGAATCAGATTTTCATCGCACTCCGTTGCTAGTGAGGCATGTTGCTGTTTTCGCTGCACTTCAGTGGCTAAAGCTTAATCATGTTGATTACATTGATGTTAGCATTTCTTCCGAAAATTTGATGGCTTATCCTGAGCATGAGCCTCCTGTTACTGTTCTTCATAGACCGAGTGATGGGTGCACTCCTTCCGAAGCAATGTCTGTTGATGAGCTCGACATCGAGCGAGGATCTGAGTCGGGTCCATGTCCATTTGTCGTCCATGGCCTGTCCGCTGCTGATGTCGCTACTATGTCTTATAGTTCTCGAATCGCCACCGCCCTTCGTTATTTTCGCGACGGGGGTGGTGTGCTGGGATATGGCCAAAGCAACCGTCCTGAAAGTATCTACCATAATCCAGATTACGATCGATCCTCTACGGGCCGACGACCTCCGCGCCGCATGTGCTCTTTTACAACGATCCACCCAGTGCCCCGAAGGTACATTCGCATTACACAGTGATTACATATCTCATTTATATACACTGTTTTCCTTTTAGAAGCCAACGGTGCAACCACATCCATCACTGCCGGCACCAGGCAGGCGGTGAAAGGCAAACGCGATGACGATTGGACGGTACGCACTTTACACTTGCTCCTTTCTGTCCCTTGACTATCCGAGCATCAGGTCACACTGTTCGACAACGTCTGGAATGCCACTCGAAAGATACAGCCCAAAGACGAAGAATACCGCCTATCAGCCGACGGCATCGGCACCAACGACGTCGTCATGCTCGAATGCATACTCTCTCGCTGGCGCGTCAACAACGATGGCAAACCTATTTACTCTGGCCCATGGCGTCGTTGGAAGGCAGCGTTCGATTTTCACAACGTCTATCTACTGAAGGAAGGCCCCGACCCCACATCCACGCAGCAAGCTCCCACTGCCAATGACTTCACCCCCCAATTGTAATTGCAGCGCCCCTTCCTTTTTCAGCTCCTTTCTAATTGTAGCCCTCTACTGTCCTCAATGCCCGCATTTGTATAATTAGGCCCTTTGTACTTGTACCCAATTATATATTATGTCCACGGTTCATCTATTCTGTCATTGTACTTGTATCCCACTATCTACCTTAGCCTGCTGAAACATGCTTCCGCCGCAAATGTTATTTGGAACCGGCGCTCGTCGCCAACTTCCCCAAGTGCAAAGCTTCATGTCTGCAGTGTAAGGCTCGGAGCACACGGTGATGCACGTGCTGCGGCGATCGCGGTAGATTAATCTGATGTATTCAAGGTTCATGATGGCATCCATTATGTTCCAAGAGTCGGTCTACCACTCAAAAGTAACCTACCTAGCTCCCCGTTACATGAACCACCAATTCTAGGGTATTTTACTCACGAACGTAATGTTTGCGAAGCGTTCCAAATCCCTCCTCGCTCCATCTCGTTACGTGTAGAAATATTCCTTAATCACGAGAAACCCATAACGAACCGCGAATCTTACTGTGCGGGTTGAGCGTCCTGCGTCAAGTGCCGGCTGGCGCAGTAAGCGCGCTCGACGTAGCGGGCACTGCCGGCACCGGCCCTACCACCTTATATTCAAGGTTCATGATGGCATCCATATTGATGGCGGGTGGCAGCTCGGCGGTCTTCCATGTCTGCTGGCTGAGCTCCTTATGCAAACACCATCATGCGATCGGACTGATATGTGGCTATGAAATTGAGCACATATCATCTGAAGACTAGCTATGGTACACGAATGGAAGTAGTCAATGAGTATATCAAGCGATCGCTAACAAGTAAGCATTCCCAACGAGAGTAAAGTATTCCCGGCCTCCACGAAAAAGTAGTCGCCTACAAGCGGGAGGTCAGAGGTGGTTTCACATTCTCTAAATGAAGTTGTCCATACCGTAAACTATCCCGGTTAGGTTATTCCCTTCAGGATTGTTGACTGTACCGTTGGCAAGTAGACTTTGCCAGGCTGGACGCCATGCTAACGCCGTATTGTTGCGCAACAGCTAAGAACAAGGTTAATCAGTGGTCAGCAATCAGCATGGAAATGCATCCCGCACCTCTACAGCGGCATTGAGGTAGTATTCGGAACCCGTAACGTTAGACGGGGAGAGAGAAGCCTCCTGATTTGCAAGCAGGATAAGGCCGTTGACAGCTATCATTGCCGCTGAGGAGTCCGCAGGCCTTGGCGGATTGAGTGGGGCATTAAAGTCCCTGCATTGGTGTGTAGGCATGAGATGCAGTTGACGATACGCGAACGACAGCCATACCACGGAACAATGCCGTCTTCTGGAAGGTTTGTTAAAAAGTATGATGCCATATGCCTTGCAGTTTCCAGGTATTGCACCTGGCCTGTATGATTGAACACTGTAATGGGAGGGCAATTGAAGGAGAACGGCAGCAAAAATTTGTGCATAAGACGCACTGTTCGAGAATCCATAGATTCCCCAGGCTTGGCCGCGACTCCAAGTGCTACGAAAATCAGACATTGATCAGTTCAGGTTCGCAATGAACGGTATTATTATACTACCTTGAATTTGAATAACCCTGTGCAGTGAAGCGGGCTATCACATCGCCAGTCGTCGCGTTGTACTCGACGACGTGAAAAGAGGAGCCTGAACCCTTGTAGCATAGTGATACGCAAGTAATCCGGAATGAGGTACGTACCATCAGGACGGACGTGATGTTCCATGGTTTTGTTCGCATGCGATATAGCAATATCACGCAGAGTATTGTTCTCGGTCAACGAGGCTGACACAAAGAGAACCTGCTTTCACATATACTACTGTCCAAGGCAGAATCTGACTGAACTAACCTCCAGGTTCATCATGTTGTCAATGACAACCTCACATGAAAATCTTAAGTTTCAGAACAACGACCTAGTAGATGAGACAACACACTTCGAAGTCAACAGGATTTGCAGTATTCCAGCTTCTGGTACATCCTACGATGGGATTGAACCGCGCAGCCAGGTCCGATGCAAATATATTCACAGCATCGATGGTGGTCTGATTCTTGGAGTTCCTGTAAATTGATGTCAGTTGAGTAGCGGAGTCCTGGAAGATGGTACGGACACAGCCAGCTCCGCTACGAAGGGGTAGCTTAAGAACCCCACGTCATGCCCGACGGCGTTATCAGTCTCGAGAGGGATCTCAGCAGTGCTCCACTGGCGTCCGAGGGTCAAATATGCAGAAGCGTTGTCTGCACCCCAGTGACAAAGCTCAGCACGCGCATAAAAAGCGTACAGTGTAGCAGGGAAGAAACCGGAAGTCCAAGTGTCAGGAACAAAATAAAGCCAGTTTCCTGCAGTGCGGTCAGTATACTGAGGATACCGCATGGGATTCGTGGGTGAGAGCGCCGTTCTCAGTATCTTGTCAGAAACCAAGGGTGACATCAATTCATCCGGCGGCAGTAGAGAAGCAGTTGCCAGAGAGATACAGGATGCACAGAGAGCGAGCTGAAGAAGCAGAGAGCTCATTGATAGCAAATGCAATAGACTTCGAGACAATGCTGACTCCTGCAGAGAATGACCAGACAGACTACCAAATGCTTTGTCTGCTGTGCTCTTGTCTCCCTAGGCAGACCTAAAATATCTCCTTTTTTAAGGGAGGAGATGACAGGAGATTATGAAACAGACTAGCTGGCACCTTTCTTAATCCTCGAGAATGTCCGCCCGCAGTGAAGCTGCTGTGCGCTCGTCGCCTAAGAACACCTCGTGACGTGGCGTGAAACGAAAACGGTTTTACGTTTCGGCAAAGCAACCACCCATGTGTTGGATCAAATCTTAGCATACAACCTAGACGAGAATAACAACGGACGTTGCATCGATCTGCACGTTGGGCACCGGCCACCTCGTGGCCACAGAAAAGGCCGTCAGACTGCCGCTGTGAATGACTGTTCGGCTGAGCACATAGCGTTCGCAATCGTCAAGTAAATTTTCAGCCACTGCAACGAGACAGAGCTGACTTGGGACAAAGATGTACACCGCCATAATTGTAAGACTAAGCGATGGACTGAATAGGGCTGCGGCCACGTCGACACAGCATCGGGAATGGCTGAGCAAGGCTGAGCACCGAATCTCGTAAGCGCGCAACTGCGCGAACCGCCATACTTGGCAGGCGGCCGCTCGTCCGCGTCGTTTACGCGTGTCCGTCTTAACTTTCATCTCATCTTCATCCATTCTCCTTGATCTGCTGCAAAATGGGAACTGCGAGCCTCGGTGGCGAAATTGTCAACGTCGTCAACAAGCTGCAAGATGTCTTCACTGCTGTCGGATCCTCGGCCTCCCAGATAGACCTGCCGCAGATCTGTGTGCTCGGAAGCCAAAGTAGCGGGAAGAGTAGTGTGCTCGAGGTGTGTTCGCTATGCATATGAATCAATCGCGCTGTTCCTGTTGTCAATACCCGATATTACAGAATCTCGTTGGTCGGGATTTCTTGCCACGGGGTACCGGTATTGTGACACGGCGGCCATTGGTGAGCTTCGCACCTCACGCAAGACCGTTCCTCTGACACACCCCGCAGGTCCTGCAACTCATCAATCGGAAAGCAACAACCAAACAAGCTAATGGGTCGTCTGGTGAGTACGCCCATCAGTAGCCCATGTCGACGTGCTGACGCATATGACGTAGCTAAAGTCGTCGGCGATGATCCCGCTGCTAACGAGGATGAGTGGGGAGAGTTCCTCCATCTACCAGGGGAGAAGTTCTATGACTTCAACAAGATACGGGCAGAGATCGTCCGAGACACAGAGGCGAAGACGGGGCGCAATGCTGGTATCTCGCCACAACCCATCAACCTGCGCATCTACTCGCCAAATGTCCTGACGCTTACACTTGTCGATCTTCCTGGTCTCACGAAGGTCCCGGTTGGAGACCAACCGCGAGACATTGAGAAGCAAATCAAGGATATGCTCCTAAAGTATATTTCCAAGCCTGCGTGTATCGTTCTCGCAGTCACCGCTGCCAACACCGACTTAGCGAATTCAGATGGACTGAAGCTGGCACGAGAGGTGGATCCTGAGGGTCAGAGGACAATTGGTGTCTTGACCAAGGTTGATTTGATGTGAGCATGGGAGCCACTGTGATTATTAATACTTACTGATAAGCCGCTGGCGATAGGGACCAAGGGACGGACGTGGTCGACATTCTGGCCGGACGTATCATCCCACTACGGCTGGGATATGTGCCTGTGGTGAACCGAGGACAACGCGATATTGACAGCAATAAGCCCATCAGTGCTGCGCTCGAGTACGAACGGCAATACTTTGAGAATCACCCGTCGTACAAGGGAAAGGCGCAGTACTGTGGTACACCATTCCTTGCGCGCAAGCTCAATGTTGTACGTATCTCTCTCGCACGCTCTGTCGAGACATTTGCTTAGATACTTGCGCAGATCCTCATGGCACACATCCGCGCAACCCTACCAGACATCAAGGCGCGCATCTCGCAGCAACTGCAGAAGTACAACACGGAACTGCAGAGCCTGGGAGGCGCCATGGGCGACGGCAACTCGGCGAACGTCGTCCTCTCTGTGATTACCGAATTCTGCTCCGAGTTCCGCACGATCATTGACGGTAACGGGAGCGACTTGTCGCTCAACGAGCTATCCGGAGGAGCACGTATCAGCTTCGTGTTCCACGAGCTGTTCAACAATGGTATCAAGAGCATCGATCCGTTCGACCAGGTGAAGGACGGGGACATCCGCATCATCTTGTACAACTCATCGGTGAGACTTGGTTGATTCTCGAATGCTAAACTTTAGTGGCTGAGACTGCTTCTACAGGGTTCTACACCAGCAGTCTTCGTCGGCACGCAGGCGTTCGAGAAAATTGTGAAAGCGCAGATCAAACGGCTGGAGGATCCTAGCTTGAAATGTTGCCAGCTGGTCTATGACGAGCTGATCCGCATTCTGGGTCAAGCCCTTAATAAGATTGTAAGTTCGCTACGTACATTCCAGGATTGGCATGTTCACGATACATGACTCCTGCAGCAAGCATTCCGGAGATTCCCTGCTCTGCGGGACAGGTTTAATTCCGTCGTCGTGACTTTCTTCAAGAATGCAATGAACCCCACGACGAAGCTTGTGACCGATCTCGTCTCGTATGTTCTGTCTTCCGTCATCTCCTAGTTGTTAATGCTGAACGTTTATCCAGAATGCAGGCATGCTACGTCAACACGTCACATCCTGACTTCCTGAACGGCCACAAGGTTCGTGCACTTCCTGCTAAACAATCATCCCTTGCTAATGGCCCCGCAGGCGATGTCCATCGTCCAGGACCGTTTGAACGCAAACAAGCATTCAACCCCAGCTCCGGACCCGAAAAGCGGCAAGCTCGCGCCGGGGCAGATCAATAATAACAACGACCTTGATGTTGATATCAAGCAGGCGGACAACAGCTTCTTCGGTTCGTTCTTCTCTGCGACGAAGAATGTGTCGAAGAAGAAAGGCGCTGCGGTCATGGAGGCAGTGAGTCTGGGCGAATTTATTGATGCGATAACATTGCTCAACGTGTTGATTACATAGCCACCAGCGATCATTCGGCCGCAGGCTCCTCTCAGCGAGCGGGAGACGATGGAGACGGAAGTCATCAGTACGTATCTCTCGCATTGCTGGATTAAATGAACTGACATCATCGTGCTTATAGAACTGCTCATCCACTCATACTTCAACATCGTCAAGCGCGAGATGATCGACATGGTACCCAAGGCAATCTCGCTGACACTCGTGAACCGTTCGAAGGACAACCTGCAGCAGGAATTGTTGCAGGAGTTGTACAAGCCTGAGGTGCTCGACGAGCTACTCAAGGAGTCAGACTATGTCGTCGCGCGCAGGAAGGAGTGCGTACAGATGGTGCAGGCACTCAACAAGGCGGAAGAGTACGTCATTTCTCATGTTGGGACGATTGTTTGCTGATCGGACCGCTCTTCGCACAGGATCGTGGCTGGTGTGTAGAGCGCTTGATGGCGCTTCCAGGGCGGGTGTTCTTTCGTCGTATACTGTTGCATATGCCTACTATATTAATACCCAGTATACATGGATCCTAGACGTTGCTTCGCCGGCTGAGCTTTGTGTTGTTCCTGTTCATACTTTGTATCTCTCATCCCTCTCTTACGTTCCTAGCCCTTTTCTCCCGGATATTATGCAGGCCGATATTTCATCCTCGGGCAACGGATTGAGGTTCAATCAACGTTTCCGGAACAAGACAATGACGACATTACATGAAACATTAATAGTGAGGTACAACTTCTGCTCTCTTCAAACTTCCTACAAATTTGTCCTACCAGCGAACAGATGCAATTAACACGTAATGCATCGGCGATCATAAGCAAGGGTGACTTCATTATGCTCCGTAGTTGAGACGGAAAATGTCGTTGAAGCTAGACGCGTCTCAGTATCGATTGTCAAATTGGCAAGGGAGACGTACTCACACATAGTAGCTGTCCCCGTCGGGGATGAGCTGGAAGACCTGGCTGAATTGCAGAGGATTCTGGTTGTCCTCGACCTAATGGTGATATCGCTCGAGGTTAATTGCTAATTGCGGAGCAGATAGGTACGTACAACAAGCAGTCCGGTGACGCTAACAATCATGCTCGCAACGGAAAGCGACGATGGCTGTGCATCGAGAGTTGTGATCTTGTGCAGGACCTTATCAAATGGCAAGCTCTGCAATCGAACGAGGTGAGCGGCTACAAACGCGTCGCGATCGCGAGAGGAGACTGACAGTCAGCTTCTCCGCGATGTTGGCGGCGCCGAGCAGCTGCTGGCCTTCCCACGTCAACATCGAGTGCTCGCGCTGCAGCGGGTTGTAAACACCGTCGGTCAGGGGGGTCGAAGAGCGAAAATCGGAGAGATCAACACGAAGGATGTCGACGCACGTAGAGGCTCTGCAAGTTCCCGCGGTTGGTGTCGAACGTGGAGTAGTAGAAATCGGTGAACTGCTTCGCGATGGTGTTGATGTCAGCCATGGCGGGAGAGAGGAGGTGCAGACGAAGGAGGGGAGCGGGGGGGAGAACGAGGGAGATGTGCTGCAGGGAGCGAAGCAGCGAGCGATCGCGAAAAGATCTACTAGCCTTAGTGTCTGCAGCGTTCCCACGGTTACAAATCTGCTGATGGGGGTCACGGGTGCGCTGTATGGACACTACAGTCGGAGCTCGAAAGGCTTCAGTTTGGGCGTGCACCACTGATCGAGAAGCAATGGTGCGCGGCGTCCATGCCCCTTCGAAGTAGCCCCCATGCCGATTCACGTCGAATCCCTGGGCCATCGCCCAACCATGCGCCGCAAATCCTCTGCCCAGAATCTCCTCTCTTCCTTCAAGTCCGCCAACTCCTCACCCCAAGTTCCTCCCTCCGCCGGGCCAGGTCTCTCCTTCTCCCAGCTCCCACCTGGCGCCGCCGCTCCCATGGTCTCCGCGGGCCTTCCGCGCGAATGGGACGTTCAGTCGCTCTCGCAACAGTCCGAGTCTCTCACGTCGTCCAATGGCGCCGTCGGCCAGGGCACCTCGGTCGAGATGCTGCGTGAGCTCGTCAAGAAGCGCATCATCACACTCACGTATCTGCGTAACGTCTACGAGGGGTACGAGCTTCTTTGTATTGTGCGGAAGATAAGACCGAGCGTATCGTTAGGCGGAGCCATTGGTTCCATACCATCGCAATCACCAGAAGTGAGCTCGAGCGGGTGTTTCCCAATACTGCCATGAAGAACCGGTGCGTGGTGTGCGCGTGTGTGCGGCTAGACCGTGCCTGAATGTAGCTCAGGACATTCCGGTTCGCGATGCTCGGCATGGCGCTCGCGCATCTTTTCGACGTGAAGGATCCGCATGATCTACTCCGCGGCTTCTCTAACGTCCTCAATGAGTATGACACCATCAAAGACGTATCGAAGGACAAGGAGGACACAGATCGACCACGAATGGTACACACTTTCTCGCGCAACTCAGGACGCTGAATCACAAACGTCCCCCCCAGCGTTTATTCAGGACAAAACCGCAGAGAAGGCAGGCTGGTGGCACCGACTTTGCCCTCTCATATGCAGACGGGTCAGATGCGCCATACCTCACCATGCCACACGTCGTACGTTTCCTATCTGATTTACTCTGTTATTTTGGGATCCTACGCAAGATCGCAGCCCTTCCCACTCGACTATCAACAAACACTCCTCTCGCTCCTTGACGTTCTCTCCGAAGTGTACAACAAGATATCCAAGATTCTCGGGCCGTCGCCATTTCCTAGCTCAGGCCACCACATGATGGGCCCGCTCGGGCTTCTGTCACCACATCCGGGCGTGTCATACCTCTTCGCTGGCACGGAGACGGCACCGCAACACGAAGGGGAGAACAGTCTCTGGGGCATCGCGCATGCATCAGGGCCCGGGACGCCTGCTGTGCTTGGCGGAGGCGGGGCAACAGCAATGTATGGTGGCGCGCTGGGTAGTCCGCCACCGAGCTGGAGCTCGGGCCTGGGCGATGCGGTGAAGCAGATAGACAACAAACTAAGGGTACGTTGGTCGTGTGCATGCTCGGCAGCGCTTGCTGAGGCTGAAGCTCGCACGCAGAAATTGATAGCGACCCTTCTGAAAGAGCTGGATGACTTCGCGAGGGCGGGTATCAAGGACGAGCTAGCTTCGCTAGACCCGTTGTTGCGTAATGTTGCGGTGCCTGAAGAGCCGTACGAGGGGGAGTAGATGGAAAGATTGAAAGATGCGGGGTCCGATGGATCGATGGATAATCATGATACGTTCAGCGCCACTGACGATCTTCACGACATTACGACAGATATCTTTATGTATGTATCTAATGGTTACCGTCTGTACCATAGTAATTCTGACGCATGTAGCTAGCGTGTTCGATGCACAGGGATGCCACCCGTTGTCGGAGGCACTCACGAGGGTCGGTCTGGTGAGGGAATATAGGATTTAAATCTCACACCGATCGATCTTGGATGTCGATGAATCTTGAGATACAGGCTCAAGTGAGGAAAAAACAGGACAAATGATGGTCAAGGAGGTCGGTGAGATCAATGCGGGGCTCCGAGCGTTCCATCCAGTACGAGGTAGTCACATCAGACGCCATTGAGGAGGAGTTCGTCCTTGCAGCTCAGCTCACAAGCGCGCCAGAAGTTCGAGCATGGGAAATGAGCGACATAGATTGATCACTGATCAGTGCATAAAATTTTCGTGGAGCCAGCGCTTTGATCTGTTGTCAAGGGCATGGTGCAGTAAAATGAGAGCGAACAGTCAATTAGCAGACAAAACGCAGTGGTAACAAGGATCAGACGTCGAAAACAGCGAGGTGGCATTAAAAACAGCGAGTAGAAGCCCGCATAACGACGTGGACGGCGCGCAGGAGCGTTTTGACAAGCGGACATGTTGACGCGATCAAGTTGACCACGGCTTGCTTATAAATCCTGCAGAATTTTTCGGGCGGAGTTTGAAATGCTCAAGTATATAAAGGCGAGGGTCGCGTTCGGCTGCAACTTCCCTCCCCCAATCTCGTGCCACACGAATTTTCCCACGGTCACTAATACTAGGGCATTTTCATACCTTTCCGTCAAGCCACTCGTCGTCGTCTTCAATCATGTCGAACTTTGCGTTGCCCTCGCGTCAAGTGACGTTTTCGCGTCCGGCCAATGTACCCCAGCAACAATACCAGCAGATGCAAGTGCAGCAGCCGAGCACTAGCACTGGCCTTGCCCTGCCCTATGCATCCAATTCCTACCTCCCGGGGCCATCGACGCAGACGAGTCTGGCTCTTCCCGGTCCTGCGCCAACGGCGCCCTCCGTTTCTCCTTACCAAGCACAGCAGCAGCAATCGCAGCCTGCCGCATCGTCATACCAGCGGGGTCAGACCCTGGCTCAGGCGCAACCGCAACAGAAGCAGTCTCAACCCCAATCACCTTCTCAGACGGCGGTTGGTCCCAGTCAGCTGGCACCCCTTACTGTCCCTTCCACGCCAAGCGCCATCCCGGCGACGCCTGTGCCGTTGACCCTTGAGCAGACCCATATCACTGCCGTCGAGGGCATCGTCCCGACGCTGCAAAACATTGTCGCGACGGTCAATCTCGATTGCCGGCTAGACTTGAAAACAATCGCGCTGCATGCCCGTAACGCTGAATATAATCCTAAGGTTTGTATTTGAGTTTTCTCTGACTGTGTGAGTGTCGGACTTCCCTCCGCATCGCACGTATAGCGTTTCGCAGCCGTGATCATGCGTATCCGTGATCCGAAGACGACCGCGCTCATCTTCGCGTCGGGCAAGATGGTCGTGACGGGTGCGAAGAGCGAGGACGACTCGCGGCTCGCCTCGCGCAAGTACGCGCGGATTGTGCAGAAGCTCGGCTTCGACGCCAAGTTCTCTGAATTCAAGATCCAAAATATCGTCGGTAGCTGTGATGTGAAGTTCCCCATCCGTTTGGAGGGCCTCGCGTACAGCCACGGGCAGTTCAGCAGCTATGAGCCAGAGGTACGTGCACTTCGTTTTTTTTGGCGAGTGGCAGCGGTGCTAACCGTCGATGCAGCTATTCCCTGGACTCATCTATCGTATGTTGAAGCCCAAGGTCGTGCTCCTCATTTTCGTGTCGGGCAAGATCGTGCTTACAGGCGCAAAGGTAATTGCCTACTTTCTTTCAGGCGACTGAGAACAGCTATCGTGGTCAGAATGTTTTGCTAACCGTGTCATCCCGTTCGGTCCATTAGGTCCGAGAAGAGATCTACACCGCGTTCAACACGATATACACCGTGCTGTGCGAGTTCCGGAAACCGTAGACTTCCTCACCTTCACAACACTTTTATGATACAACTTCTTTCGTCATCGTCATCGCCCCACCCCTCGTCGGCACCCGCAAGTGCTCTAGAACGCGTGGCTCAGGCGACGAGGGGTTGGGGCGCAGGGTTCTGCTGCTGGGTGTTAGGATGACGATATGCTGAAAATGCCGGACCTTCTATGAAGCTGACCATACCTTGTCGCTCCCTTGCATCACTATTGTAACAACGACTTAAACTCATACTCTATGATTATTGTCTGTATAGCATTGTATCAAATAAAGCATACCAGTTATCAATTCCAAAGGTACGAAGATGCATCTTACGACGACGTGGCGTATCTATACGAGGTGTGAGCGTGTACACGTCGATCCGGCGCCAAAGCAACTGTAAGAAGTCTCTGTACCATCAAGCGCGGCTATGAGATGCAGAGATCTGCTCGGTTCGGAGGGATTCACGGATCGCTTGTTTTCAATTGATAGTCGGCGGGACAACGTTGTCGATGACCATGCGCAAGCTGCGCCAGAATATTGATATGTAGTGGACCCTCTGTATTCATAGCATTCGGAGCGCTCGCGGCCTGAGGACATGAATCGTGGCTTATTTGGACCAACAGTGAACAGGGCCTGCTGCACAAGATGACGATCAAAAATGAGCATAAACTGAGGTGGTGGTATCAAAGGTGTTCGGCGGCCTTCAAGGTGATCGCAGACAACTATAACGTCGCTTTGTAGTGCAGCCATAACCGTTTCACCTATGCACTGCTGTGCACTCCGTGTATTGCTACATTATCCGTGGCACGGAATCGCCCTTTAGAAGAGAGAGAGTTTCGGAGGAGATCGGCGAACGTTCCACCTTTCGGCATCTGAAGCGTGGACGCCAGCGACCTCGGCACAATCATGGATGAGGTGAGCGTCGCAGGTACGCTGCATGTCCACAGTATGCTCGACGGAAAGCCGGACGTATCGCAGTGGCTGGTCCGAAGAGCGTCCTCGTCATACCGCAGAATGGGACGGATCGTCTCGTTCCTATATTGCAATGCAGCAATTGGAAATGCGGCCACTTCACCTCGCTCACAATCATCACGACAATCAATGACTTTCTGGACACAGCAATAATCAGCAATCCCCATCTAGGTATAGACAGACAATGCGAACGAGGATGTGTGAAAGCATGGATAACTGCGCAGACGTGCATTCAACGGAATGAAGTTACCCACCGGATGGTTGCCTCGCTTTCTCAGAGCCAATATTTTATGGAGAGCATCCACAGTGGATGATGGACGTTGAGTTTCATGGTGCTTCTTAGAAGTCGAGAAAAGTGAGTATGCCATTGAGAAAGCTTGTTTCACCTGATGGGAGATCATGATGGGTGGGCACTCATCGAGTACGGTTGAAAAACAGATTGAGCATGTTGATATGTAAGCATATGAGTTTTTAACGGACGATTCATGGGATAATCATCGACGACAGCCTTAGTTGCTGGCTTTAGAATCTTCATGCCCTGCTATAAGCATGTCGTTCAGTGACGCCAATTTCTAGTTATTCATGCATAGCTGCGAACTCACAGGAAATAAAAACTGCCATAATGCATCCCAAACTGATGAAATCTATGTACAAAACAAAAACACCCGTAAGCATAAAACCTGGATTACGGAGGCACATACCACTTCGAATGCTCCGATCTCGTAGGCCGTTCAGCACGCAGACTGTCAGTATCAAATAAAGCTGTGATTATGTCATGGAGCAAGGTCTGCAAAGACTTTATGGCACAAAAGCTGCAGCAGAATAATGGCACCTATTTGTTGCAAGAAGAATGTCATGGTGCAGCCTGGATAGGAATCAAGGATGTGACAGAGACGTTAAAACTGCCTTGATAATATTTTTGCGAAGACGACCAGGCATGCAGGTGCGTGCCACGAAGAGAAGTCGCAGGAGGGGGACGGGGAATATTCAAAGTCACAGGCCGCACTGAACGTGACGAGTCGCGTAAGCGCTCGGATATCTCGTGACGCGGCAAATCCCGCACAACGCAATCTTGATCCGATCGACAACCCCAGTTTCTGCAGAGTGCATAACGCCGGCCGCCGCCCAACTTGACTTGGCTCGACAATCCGCCCTCTCCTTCGTCGTCGTTGTCGACGCTGCCCAACCACTCTGCGTTGTCCTACTGGGGTCCTTCTCCTTCCACTCCAATATTTGTTGTGCCAGATATCAATGACTTCAGGGCCTCCTCTTGCTGTCCCAGATGGTGACTTTGCGCATCCGACAGCACCTGTGACTGCTGACAGTCTCCCTGCTGCAATGGCCAATGCATCGCTCGCGGAGTGCGCGTATTATCTGTATTCTCAGAGGAATAATCACTCATGATCAGCAGCTCTGTGGGACCGTCTGCCGAGAAGGCTGCTCATTCTCACCCGCAATCGTCGGAAACACACCCGACGCCTCATGGCATCAGCCACGCCCCCGCTATCAAACCAGCCGTGGATGTCAAAGCTCACGAGCAGGTTGTCACTCCGTGGGATGTCCAGGGCTCCGTATCCTCCGACGGACAGCAGCTGGCGATCGACTACGACAAGCTCGTAGAGCAATTCGGCACCCGGAGAGTGGATCAAGCGGTATTGGAGCGCTTTGAGCGCCTGACTGGCCATCGTCCACATGTCTTCTTGAGGAGAGGCATGTTCTTCTCGCATCGGTGAGGACATCGGCGAGTTGTGCAGTGGATCAGTCACGCTCACGACCCAAAACCAGAGACTTTGACAAGATCCTTGACAGATACGAACAGGGCAAGCCATTCTTCCTGTACACAGGTCGTGGGCCAAGCAGCGATAGCATGCATCTGGGCCACATGGTCCCTTTCGTGTTCACAAAGTGCGTCCTGCCGTTATTTACTCCGCGCGTTTGAATGTTGATAGTATTGGAGATGGCTGCAGGATGTCTTTGACGTACCATTGGTCGTCCAGCTGACCGGTATGTGGAGTTGACCACTGTCCCTCTTCTCAATGCTCATGGCCTGCAGACGACGAGAAGTTCTTGTTCAAGCACGAGCTCAAGCCGGAACAAACGTATGAGTTTGCGAAGCACAATGCTCGGGATATCATCTCCGTGGGCTTCAAGCTGGAGAAGACTTTCATCTTCAGTGACTACGACTACGTCGGTGGAGCGTTCTACCGCAACGTGTCGAAGATCTCGCGGCAGATCACGATCAATCAAGCGAAGGCGACATTCGGCTTCAACGACTCGTGAGTATGCACCTCCATCACATCGGATGCAGGTTCCTGAGACTTGTACGCAGCGACAACATCGGCAAGATTCACTTCGCGTCTATCCAAGCTGCACCCTCCTTCTCCAATTCCTTCCCCCACATCTTCGGCACCGCCTCCAACATCCCCTGCCTGATCCCCTGTGCGATCGACCAGGACCCGTACTTCCGACTCACGCGCGACGTCGCCGTCAAACTCAAGTACCAGAAGCCCGCGCTGCTGCACTCCAAGTTTTTCCCCGCGCTGCAGGGCCCGCAGACGAAGATGAGCGCGTCCGATGTCAACTCGAGCATCTTTATGACAGATACGCCCGCTCAGATCAAGAACAAGATCAACAAACATGGGTTCTCGGGCGGGAGGGAGACGGAGGAGGAGCACCGGAGGCTGGGCGGGAACCCGGATGTGGATGTTGCCTATCAGTATTTGGGATTCTTCATGGATGATGACGAAAAGTATATGCAGATGGGAGAGGTTGGTGGATACTTTTCCTACAATCACAGCAGAACCTGATTGAGACTGGAACCGCAGGATTACCGCGCTGGCCTCTTGCTGACAGGACAGCTGAAAGCAAAGTGCATCCAGCGGCTACAGGATTTCGTGAAGGGATTCCAGGAAGTCAGTTTACTCATCTTCTTGCCACCACCCATTGCTGATGGACATATCGTTTTCAGCGGAGGGCGAAGATCACAGAAGAGGAGGTGAAGGCGTTCATGGACTGCAATCGCACCATCGAGCCGACGTTCGGCAAACGATCTGGTGTCTCAGCGTGAAAGTTCCAAGTCAAACCAACGTAGAAAGACATGCGAGGCTGGATGTATCTAATACCAACGTTGTAGACTACGCTATGCGAAGAGGCGATGGCTGTGCTGATTGCACTGTAGAACCCTTTAGCAGTAAGTAGTCCGGCTTGTCGGAGTGCGACTGATATCTATCCATGATTGAAGGCGCGCCATTGGATATTCAAGTGCTTGCTAGCGAACTGCTATGTAATCATTGCAAGTGATTTTTTGAATCTGTCTCAAAGAATGCTTTCCACGCGGTCAATCCGGAAGTTAAAGCGACATAGTACTACAACTGCTGCCCTGCAAACCCGGCTTGACCAATTCCAAGGACTGCTTGGGCTAGTTATAGGGAGCGTGCATGGATGCTCAGCCATAACAGCCCTCAATCCAGCCCTTGTCGTCCGCACCATGTTCCCAGCTCCGTAGGTGGTAGCGAAGCATACCTTGACTGGTCCATTCCAGTGCAAGCGTCATTTCCTCATTTCCGACCTTGCAGAGTGTCAATGAAGGCCTTGATCGTACGTATATGTGGGCCATACCCAACTGCAGATTCAGTAGTTTGCGCCGACATAAATGAGCGCACGGATGCCACGCTCAAGCAACGCCGCGATGTAGAATCGCGCTGTGAACTGCAAATCTTCCGCTGCGTGGGAGGCTCGGTGGACCCCCCTGTTGCATGAATATGATGGAAGCGTCGACACCTATCTTCGCCCGAACTCCTGGCTTGTTGGAATCCGCGCTGGTTTCCCTAAGGCAAGCCTTTAGCAAGTACCGTTGGACGAGAAAAATGCAGCAGATATAACATAGGCGACACGCCAGAGCTTGTTGACACCACCGTACGCATTATAGCCTGGAGTCTGCGACCACCTTCGGAGAACGAGTAGCGTACCAGCACCGTACGGCGCACTGATCTGTCGAGCAGAAAAGGGCGGCCGTTTCACAGTCCATGCTATCAATCTTGTCCACACAGGATTCCTTGAGCCAGTTTGCGCATCTAGGTACCTGTCTCGCAGATCCCGTACGTATCAAAAGCGTGACGAGCTGTCCTCACGGTGGCTTACCGCCTCCCTCTTCTCACCCAGCCTCAGTCAGCTGACCGAATCTACCGAGTTCCATGAAGAGGCCGACAGACGAAGAACAGCCGGGTCCTTCGTTCGTCCAGAAGATCATATTGTCTGTGTGCGGGTTGCTTCTGCCAGCTCTCGAGGAATTAGAAGAACGAGTGGCGGGACCGTATGCCAATATAACCGGTGTAGGAACTGATAATAACTTCATACAACAACCCTTGAAGACAAAGACGTACCTAACCATGCCGTCACAGAAGTCTGACTTAACCGGAAAGCTGCAATCCGGGAATGCAGTACAATCGAGAGTAGTAGTATACTCGAGGGGAGATAAGAGGTTCATGTCTTCGAGACGCGCGAGAAATCCACCATCATACGGCTCGAACGGATCAGCAAAATACGTGTTCTGCACTATAAGCCACGCAGGTACGTGCTGGAGGAACGATTCCTGAGGCGGCAGCGACGCCGGACATGAATACGAGACGACTCAAATGGGACGTCGACAGCACGGGGGCGGTGTATGTTCGAGCGCATGCAGCTGGAGGCGAAGTATATACTATGTGCCAGGCATCGTAAACCAGATCGAGATAGCGCGGGTCCGGGGTTATGTCGGCAAGTGAGAACGCGGTCACATGGCCCTTGGTATTTTTGTCATGGAGAAGACAACATGCGAATGTTTTGTCCTCGCATCGAAGCAAGAGAGAAAACGTCCAAAGACGTGATACCCCGTCAAAATTTGTCAATACCATATACCCCAATTTCCCCCTAAATCCCAAAAGAGAAAAAGAAACATCACCCGCACTCGGTTCCTCCACCCTCGCCAGGGTCTTCGTCATGGTCCAAGGCGCGTACGGCATGAGGATCCGCCACGCGATCACGCCGCTTCTTCTCCATAATCATGAAGGTAATAACGACCATGTCGATATCGAGGGAAGATGGTTGGACCTGTAGATGCCACTTTCTCTCGCCGCGGAAGAAGCCCTCTTCAACGAGATTCTGCTTGAAGCGGGCCACCTCCTTCCCCGTGTTGTAGTTGGTGAGCTGTCGGGACATGAGGAACGCATGGCACTTGATATCTTCAGATACTTACGATGGGTCCGATGCCTTTGACGACCTTCCAGCGGTAGACCTCATCGTCATTGCCAAGGAAATAACGCGTCCTTCGGACAATGGATCATTTGAAACGCTATGTGCATCAACGCGACAACTTACGGGCTCCACCTGCTCCCGAGCTTGTACAGCAATTCCTTCACTTGGAGCTCTTGGACAGACCCATCAAAGACATTGCTGCGTACAATAGGATGTGCGCCCCATCGTCGCCACTCAATCTCAGCGACGATGCTGTCGTTCTCCGTCTCTGCTGGCCGCTTTATCCGCGAGACAGCCGGAGTCCCGAATGCCTGCGGCTTCGAGGTCGTGACCTGGTAGTGCGCGATGCCATTGGAGGAGACGAGTGTCATGACCTCTGGATCATTGGGAACGAGGTAGAGATTCATCCCAAGCTAGCAGCAGGAGACGGGAGCGAAGATCGGGAGGGTCAGCCGTCTGCCGTCCAGGTTAGCTTTGAGAGGAGATGGTGGAAAGAATGCAAGAGGCTGCCTCTTACTTTGGCCCCAACAGTGCAAGACCCCGTTCCAGAACGCCGTAGACCGATCAGTATTGTGAAACTGCCCACTGCGGTATACGCAAAGTGTATACGTCCTCGACGTTCATCGGTTTCTCCTGCTTGATCATACTGATCAACTAGCTGCCTAGAATATATCGTGCAGAGCGCCTAGTGCTGCATACGTCGCTCAGAAGAAGCAACAATCCAAGTTGGTGTAGTACAGGCACGCTGTCAAAGCTGCAGTCGCGATCAATATCATAGCAGAATCGGTGGCTCACCGACTCGATGACTATGCTTTGCCGACAGCTAGTTGCTGGTGAAAGTAATTTTCGTAACAGCTCATGGCGTCGCTGCAAATGCCAGAAGCTGCGTGGTCTCAGATGAGCCCGGTGTGGTGAAAACTCTGCCTGCAGGGCTGCATCGCCTGGAGTAATCGGAAGACGTGATGGCGATCAATGATAGATCATAGTAGTAGTATTACTGGTCATCGAAAACCGTCTCACATCCATTAGCCACTAGTAGCACATTACATGTATACAATTGATCCGCCCAAAGTCATCCATATAATCCAGGTCAATATTAACATGGTCAACAGCTCTACAAACGTACAAACTCATGAACAAATGGGGCGACTTAACTAGATAGGCTTCTAGTACTGTCTGCCGAAGAGCGCCTCCTCCGCCGTCTTGAGGTTGTAAAGTTGTTCAGGTTGAACAGGCCGACAGTGTTCCCAAACCCAGCCAAGCAAAACGTAGAACTGCTGATGAACGGGGCGACGCGAGTGAAATGCAATCGCGGGATGAGGTTATCGCTTCTCCTGCGCCTCTGCGGAGAGGCAGGTGCGCGGCCCGATTGATGCTCCATGCTTGAACGCGTGTCAGATTCCTCCACACCGCGGCTTAGAGCAGTCAGAGGGGAGGTCGTGATACGTGAATCTTCCGGGTCAAAGGTCCATAGCTCCCAACGTTCTAGCGTGGAGGCGCTCAGTCCATGGGGAGATTCTATCGGCACTTTGGTATCGTCGTACTGTAGCTTCCGAAACGGTGGCCGCGGCCTGCGACGTACTCCGACAATCTTATCGCCAGCGACATCCCAGCTACCCCTCTCAAACACAGCATCAGCCACCCTGATCACGACCAAGCTTTGCCAGACAGACGTCGGGGGGTGCGAAGAGAGGAATCCTGCAGCTGGAGTGACATCCACGGGCCCTACGAGACGCGTTTCTGAGTCATCGCCCTCCGAGTTGATGAAAAAGGCATCATGGTTCCGTCGTAGATTTTCCTTCTCGGTTGCCCTACGCGAATGGACGCCGTGTGCAGATACAGGAAACATGGATGCATTCAGCGCTGAGCTTGTAGATGAGACGGAAGGCACTTTCGGTCGGTGAGTAGGCGTGGTGGCGCCATTGGAGACCACCGAGGCGCTACTACCACTCCGTGACCGATGTCCGAGGACACTCGTCCTGACCGCTGGCTGAGGCTGATTCCGCGGACAAGAGCATCGTCTTGTTGGCAGGTACAGATATGCACGATAGAAGAGGATGACCTGACCAACGGAGAAGGATATCAAGAAGTTTTCGCATGGTAACTCTCCGCATACGGTGCAAGTGCTCAGCTTCACTGGGGTAAGACGTAAGTGATTTATCTCCCCAAACGTCTCCTCCATTATGAAGAGGCATTCCCGCGTGCCTGCGTCCCACAGAGACACAATACCCGCTTGAGTGGCAGCTCCAATTACTACGTGGTTCTTCCCTCCGAGCTCCACTTTGCAGAGGTCGACCCTGCAAACCAGATCATGCGGGTTTCCGGCAGCAATCCAGCAATTGCGTACTAGCGGTCGATCTCGTTGTTCGATGTCGCAAAGTTCAAACGTCCCATCTTCAAGAGAGAAGCCGACCAACAAATGATTGTCGCCATGCACGGGCAACAGCATGGACTTGATGATCGACGCTGAGCGGGACGGTGCAACGTAGTGCGCCCTCGGCACTGCGTCAATCTCCCACTTCACAACGGAACCGTTCTCGTATGCCGCGTATAAGGAAATCTTGGGGATGGATGGCACGGTTTCTGACGGTTGGGAAGGCGTGAATGGAAGGATTGGAGCCGATGGGTGGTGCTGGGAAGTAGCAAACTGCAACTGTGCGACCGCGAATATAGCTGCATTTTCCAGTGAAAGCTGAGTGAGAGGTTTCACGCTATCCCTGCCGATCGACCATACCCCGATGATTCCAGTACCGGAGCCAACAGCACAGACAGTTCCCGCGTCGTTGACGGCTACAGTCATGAGTGTCGTCGCCGCCGATTGGGTACTAGAGCTGCATAGCAGGATCGAGGAGGTATCTACCGTGATATGTGTCCGCGTGTCGGTCCTCCAAATCACGACCTCATTTTGCAGCCCCAAGGTGACAACTACGCTGCCATTTTTGCTCGCAGCGATCACTTCGACATCGGTAGGGATTGCACGTGGGAGGGTAGTGAATGAGATCTCCTCCTCGACGGAAGACTCTTCTGAGCTTTGGGAGTCTCGCTCTGGGCGTTGACGCTTTTCTTCTAGAAGTTCCACATTCTTGAGAAGGTACAAGAGCAGCGCATACAGCAGAAGTGTCGTAATCGTGATCGGCACAACGATGATCTTTACAAGCCATAAGAGAGGCTTGACTGCGCGTGACCACAGCCGAGACAACCCGGACATGCGGGGCCGGGGAGCTCTCTCATTGTCTGTGATAACAACGTGATCCTTGTGTTGGCCTTCAGCAGACGCTAACACCAGAATAGTAGGGGATTCGACACGAATATGAATCAACGTGTCATCGGTGGGATTCAAAGTGTGCCAGATGCGAAAAGCGGGCGATACCAAGTCAGTGGCAGACATTCTGTTGTTCTGTCGGAGTGGACTGCGTGCGAGAGGACTTCTGAGGGTTTCCTTGTTGTGCAGACCAGATGGAGACGTAGCATAATACAGAGTTGCAGCAATAGCGAGCAGCTGAGTCGACATATAAGCATGCATCGCATGTGAAAAGACACAAATATACGCACCAGGAAAAGGCTGAGGTTTTTGCCCGATCGACCACGAATTGTGTTCTTCATAGCAGTGACAGTCTGACTCCAAGTTCTTGGTGGTGGGAGAGACCTAACGGTACTACCAGTGTTATTGATTGGCGCTAGATTGGTGTTCTGCCTGAGGAGCTCATCAAGCTAGAATTTGGATAGATGAGCTACATCCCGTTTGGTTTGACAAGATAGGACTCACCTCGAGACGCTGAATGTCGATAGATAGCACTGTTACGAAGAATGTGTGTACCAGGAACCAATGCGCAACCAGGACGACAATCGAGAAGGCGCAGAATTGGCGAATAGCGCCGGTGGAAAAGAAGGCAATGACACCGAGAACAGCGTTGTAAGAGACAACCTTCAACGTGTTGGATGTGCCTGCCCGGCTCAGGCCCTGCGCGATTCTCTCCTTGACAGGAATGGTGACTGAAGTCTTGAGCACCGCGTCGACCTAAATGTCGATTGAACATTGATCAGTCCAATGCAATCGCACGGTTACTACTTACTATGTGAAACATGTTCTCAGCACCGATGAACATGACAATTATAGGGAATAACTCCCTGAGATCATAGGTCAAAACGGTCATCAGCATGTCCAGGAAGACCAACGTACCAGGGAACCATTGTCACTCGAAAGCCAACCAGGGCACAGACGCTGAGACTTGTAATGGTACTTACTATCAGTTCGATGCAACCTGTCACGGCGAGGCCGAAGCCAGAATGTACAGTATCCATATGTCTCATCTCCTTCGCGCAATAGACGAAGAGACCGACATAGGCCATGTAGCAGAACACGGACAGGATACTAAAACGGCTTTTTGTGGAAGCGTCCTTGTCATACTGTAGCAGGCACGTTGGTGTGGGTTCCATTACGTCCATAGACAACTCACCTCAAGAGCGATCAGTTTGGGCGTTTGAGTTTGCACAAGCAGATCGCCACTATATCCGGCGGCCTCTTCAAGGGCTCGCAACCATTGAAAATGGCCCACATTACCAACGCAATCCCGGTCCGGAAAGAAGTATGTGAGGGCCAAAAACATAGCAGAATCAACATCCGAAGAGCTCGGATCACGAAGCTCGCGTCCAGCTAGGACCATGTCCGGACTGATGGGAATACCAGAGACGGTGACGTTATGCGAGAGATTGAGAGTATCCAAAATGTTTCCGTCCTCCGCTAAGGTGCTCTCATCATAATCCCACAACGCTAACGGGCTGATGGAGAAGCACGTGGCGCTGGCAGTCTTCAGGCATGGCACGCGTCGCTTCGCGAGAACACGCGATATGCGACGTTCCAGTTCGAGGGCCGAAAGCAACGTGTGCTGATCCAACGCTTCCAGACCATAGTCTTGGGACACCCTGCCGATGAGTATCCTCTCCGAGCGTAAGATTCCTTGCACGCCGCACTGTGCTCGCGCAACAGAATCCTCGCGTACACGCAGAGTACTATGTCCTTCCCAGAGTTGATGGAGGTCATGCTGCGCGAAGTAACTAGAGATGTCATCAGAAGGCACGAAAGGGTCGAGTGAGCTGAGTGTGAAGCCAGCAAAGAAGCGGGTCTCAGGTGACGAGTACACTGCGATAGCAGGGAACAAGAGCGAGGTGATGACGATTGAGGAAACGAGGATCAGTCGGACTTGATGGGTCGCACAGTGTCTGTGGGCAAGGGATACGATGGTGTCAATACTGCTGGATTCGACGAACTCGGGGGAGGACTCACATTCCAAACCGATGGAAGAATTTAGTCCCATATTCCCGGATACGTTGCAGCACTGCTGGCGTTGGAAGAGAGTACATGTCGCCTGGAGCACTTGCTGAATGCGGATAGATGTGGATCTAAGAAGATGAAACAGGACGCGTGAACAACCTGTTGGGGACAATGTAGGCATCAGCATTGTGCATTGTCCGCCTGTGAGAACTCACGAGCCCCGTCCGACCAGCACAAACCAATAGTCAAAGTAAGGGACCAGCACTCCTTGTGCGACTTTTCATCCGAAATGCAGTGTAGGCGATGATGCAAGTCTAAAGCCTGTCGAATGAATTATGCAACTCTTTGACGCCCGATGTGAACCCCCCGCGCGCGCGGTGATACCCGCAAAATTTCGACGGCCAGCCGTGAAGGCCATGAGGTTCGCGCGCGGATTCCGCTAGAGCAGGAAGAGTATAGCCGTTGAATTGCGGAAGCAAGGATAACAAGCATAGACTGTGACGCGATTAGCTGGCATTTTCCTCGTTGTTCCAGACATCGTACGGTCGGTGGTGTCCTCGACACCCAGCGCTGGAACGCTGATTGCCGGGCGATCGTGGCGGCGGCGTCGCACGTCTGCATGGCGTTCACAGTGTAGGCACAAATGACGGTTCAGTGCGCAAGAGGCACGTCTCAATGACCATCGACAATCCCATCATCCAATACTCCTGGTCGAAGCGTTGTCTAGATCACAGTTCCCACATTATACTATCGACCTTGGATCTCTGTCAAAGTAATTGCGTATCAGCCTGGTCGAATGCACCATTAGGACACTACGATGGCAAACAATATGATATTTCGTGTCAGATTGGCACATGCAGTTGGTGATTACCCCTCGCGAACGTCCGAGATCAGGAGAATGGTCCCAAGAAACTCAAGGTATGCCGCATCATCCGATACGGTTATGCCTTTTCTCATGCAGTACCTGCAGTACCCGCTAACCAGCCATCGAGCAACAATCCCCCTTATAACGTTGCACCACCTGCAAGCACTTGCACACGTGTCCGATGTTGTCTATTTATTGAAGCTTAGCATGCCGTCCCACCAGTACTTCTGATCTTCGAGGCGGCCCGGTGTTGAGACGTGGATGCAGCAGCTGACCCAGCAACGCCCCACCGAGGAGCCCCGTTCAGCGTACAAAACACTGATTCTGCTCATGCTGAACGGATGGCTTGCCCGTCCAAGGACGTCCGAAACAGATTTGTGGTGCCATGTTCTTGCAGACGCTCCTCTTCTTGCTTCTGCTCGACATAGCTCGGGCAGAGACGTTCCTGCCGAACGATGCACCACCTGGACCTATCGTTGACGTAGGATATGCCTCTTTCCTGGGCAACGACTCTATCCCTGGCGTGGAATTTTTTGGAGGCATACGATATGTACAACCACCTCTGGGGGATCTCCGATGGCGCGTTCCTCAAATTTTTAATGAGACGCCCAGGGAGCACAACATAACTGACGCAAGGACATGGGGCTCAATCTGTATGCAGCAGCCCGCTGAAGTAGGGTTTGGTTCCGAGGGTACGTGTAATCGCCATCCATCCAACAAACGGGATTCACGTAGCTCTTCTGCCCACTAGACTGCCTGACATTGAACATTTGGAAGTCGTCGACTACTCAAGCAGGGGATAACCTCCCTGTGGCGCTTTACATCCATGTAACGGGTTTTCGATTAGGCCTGCGTATATACTGTCTCGCTGACTATGGACAATCTACAGGGAGGCGGAAACTATGCGAACGTGTGTTAAGTCATCCGAGACATCAAAGATGCGGTCATTAACGACCATCGCTCTCAGAGCGCACAAGGCTTCCCCATGAACACATGGATTACTGAGAATAATGGATCCATTGTTGCCGTCAATATCCAATACCGACTAGGGCTGTGGGGTTTCCTCGCCTCCTCGGTCGTGCACGAGGATGGAGATTTGAACGTGGGGCTGTTGGACCAACGAGCTGCACTCGACTGGGTCAGACGGTATGCTGGCGAAGCGGTTGATGCTGTTGCCACAGTAGCTTAACTGTCCACGACAGGCACATCTACAGCTTCGGCGGTGACCCCGCCCAGATCACAGTAGCCGGACAAAGTGCAGTGGGATGCTTTATTACCAGCACTACGTGTCGATGCTGAAATATTGGGCAGGGCTCCGCGGACATAGTACACCAAATGGTATCGTACGGCGGTCAAGGGGAGCCGCCGTTCCAAGCTGCCGTACGTATACATACCTCATCCACGTTGCAGGAGCTGATTGACATACACATAACCGTATAGATCGCAGAGAGCATCGGAATGGATCCGTTTCTCACAAGCGAGCAATATGAGGTGTCATTCTACCTGTCCTATTTCTCCGCTCTCAAGTGACCCTTTCATCGCAGTACTGTTTTGCAAATGCCACAGCAATAGCCGGTTGTACGTCAGTCATCAATAACAGCTCGGAGGTCATGTCCTGCATGCGAGCCGCGCCCCTCTCTGCTCTGGTTGCAGCAGTCAACAATCGCCCGTCTGGCTGCAGCTATCTCCCTATTGTTGATGGGTCTTTCCTGCCTGACCTCCCGACTCGTTTACTAACTCGAGGAGAGTTCCACAAAATGCCTTTCATCGGAGGTCATGTCACGGATGATGGCTCTATCTTCGTTGAAAATCCTGCGGACTTCACGAACACTACCGAGGAATTCATGGCCGCCCTCAGGAAACGATACACGTTCCTGGTAGGTGACATTCTCAGATTTGCGGATGCGTTTTCACGTTAAGTCCAGTCGAATACGACGGCGGAGCGGATGATTGAACTATACCCCGAGAGCGACTTCCCATCTCAGTGGGAAAGAGCAAAGACTGCGTTCGGCGATACTGTGTTCACGTGCATGTAAGTCGCGTCGCGCCGTTAAATCTCGTAGTTGTTGGCTCAGATTGTCCTCCCTAGGGACTGGTATATCGCAAGTCTGCTGATAGCTGAAGGCAGGACAGATGTCTACAACTATCGATTCAATACTCCAGACCCGGTGCAGCTCGCTGCGAATCCGTGGGAGGGCGTGATGCATACTTCAGAGCTGTTCTTCCTCTTCCAAGGTCAGCCTTTGCACCACACATGATCCATTGTACGTGCATATTAAATGATCTTCCAGGTACCAAGTGAGTCTTCGAGCTAATAGCCTCCCACGACACAGCTGACCGTCATGTCGTAGTTCTGGTCCAAGTCCAAGTGACCCTGTTGCGAGGTTCGCTCCCTTTAATGCTTCAGAACAGGTGCTTTCGACGGAAACGATCGGATATTGGACAAGTTTCGCGCGTGCTTACAATCCGAATACCTACAAGCCACTCGCATCGTCTCCGGAGTGGCTGAATGCGGCGAGCCTCGCACGACTGGTAAATCAAGAGGGAAATACGACCTCTACGGAGTCACATATGGAGCAGCAGGAAACGAGATATATTGAACGATGTCTTTTCTGGATGGCGGTTGGTAACGATACCAGGGTGTGATTGTCTTCCTTCCATTTGTGTGTTGTTGGCATAAGCCTACACACACTTTGACAAATGCAGTTCCTTTGCTGCGTCTTATACGGGAAGTAGTCTTGCATACAACTTATCTCTGGATTTTCCAGTAATATCTTGATGCCGCATGTCAATGAGGAGGCTTTAAAAAAGTTTATATCAACTTGGAACAGAACTTGGAATGAGCCCACACTTAAATGAGCCCACACGATTGGATGTGACGTAACACCACTTCTGACGCGTATCGCCCCGGTTCCCGAGTCCAACTCAGACTCCAGAGCTCATTCTCACCCATCCTCCATGCAGTCCCTCCGACAGTTGTCCAAGGTCGCAGCGCGGTCAACTACAAGTAAAAGATGTAAGAATTGAAAACTGCGCATTCTTACCCGCGATTCACTTCATGATGCAGGGCTGCAGACCACTGCGGCGCGTCATGCCATCACTAACTTCACCATGCCTGCGATGTCCCCGACAATGACTGAAGGAGGGATTTCGTCGTGGAAGAAGAAGGAGGGAGAGAAGTTTTCTGCTGGTGATGTGCTGCTGGAAGTTGTGAGTATGTTTTTCGTGCAGTCGTACCAGTTTCTCAGCCGCATATACTGCCATACAGGAGACGGACAAAGCCACAATGGATGTTGAGGCCCCCGATGATGGTGTCATGGGCAAGATACTGGTATGAACTCTGCATGTGTTCCTGTACTCTCTCGTAACCTGCGAGAACCTATCAGGCCCCAGATGGTTCCAAGAACATCCCAGTCGGTCAGGTCATCGCTCTATTAGCAGAAGAGGGCGACGATATATCCAACCTACAACCTCCTGCGGATCTCAAGCCACCCGCCGCACCAAAACAAGAGGCCCCTCCAACACCCCCTCCCACCTCAACACCCACACCACCACCGCCCGCATCCATTCCGGAGAAGCAGCAAGGACAGCCGTCGCCGCCCGAAGGCCTCGCCCATCACCATATGCACCCTGAGAGTTCACACCCGCTGTTCCCATCCGTCGTCCGTCTTCTTGAGGAGGCTGGCATCCAGAACGCCGACGAGATTAAAGGCACAGGCGTCCGTGGGATGCTGACAAAGGGTGACGTACTTGCGTACTTGGGCAAGGCGAGCAGTCCGCTAGGCACATATAAGGTAGACATGACAGAGGGTGCGACTCCGCCGTCCCCGCCGTCCCCACCGCCTCAGAAGCAAGCGGTCCCTGTCCTGGATGGGGCTGCCGTGCGTAGGCTGATCGTCAATAACATGCTGCAAGCTTCATTGAAAGCGCAAGCAGCTGCAGGTGAGATAAGTGAATGTCTGCTGCCTGAAACTCACTGACAAACATTCTGAAGTTCCCAAAGTTGTCGCAGACTTCGACTCGATCATTGCAGACTATCTCCCTGCCACCGAGTCGACCCCTTCTGCTAAGGCCTCTCCCGCAAAAGCAGAGAAGGCTAGTGCTGGTGACTTAGAGAAGCTTCTCAAGGCGAGATGATACAGGTTGGAACTGTCATTCCTTCGATGACTTCTTGGGTTGCTGCTAATCCTCTTCACCCACAAACCGAAGAAGCAAGAGCCTTACACGCCACTAATAATACAATATGTATCCGGACTCTGGAGACCAATTACACAACATAATTGGTGATACCATTGAGCAAGAAAGTCCACACGATTCACCGAGGAGAGACTATTGGTTTATGAGTTCTCATCCAATGGCAGGCACTATCAACAGATCATCAGCGGGTATGGCATGGGCTTGAGACGTGACACGTACTCGGAATTCAATGAAACCATCTGAGTTTCCATCATCTCGAAATCGCGGACTGGGCATGATCAACTGTAAGCTGAGCAGTCCCTCCTCGTTGATACGCAATGAGGTTTTCGTTGAGCTTTGCAGAGCGCGCTGGGCGCGAGAGATGTGACGGAAGGAGTAGCTAGCAAGAAGCGTCAGCTCTGGACATTTTGGATGGCTCGTGCTTCGTTTGCCTGAAACTGATCTGCTCAGCACATTCGCAGGTCTCCAGGACCTCCTTGTCGTTTGGGTAATCCATCTACACAGACATACGGTTATTGGAAACATTTGAACGGAAAATCACCACGTAGGGACATACCTCGGTGCTGCCGAAGTTTCCTATCGCTTGCAATCGAAGCCTAGCTTGGGACGAAGGTAGAGCAGCTCTACCGGGAGGCGGCGGAGGATTGCATATAATTGTCAGTCTTTCGCATGAGGGGTCAAGCTCGGAGAGCGCATCTCGTAGCCAAGAAGACTAAGATGGCTCGTTGACAATCACTTATGTTGGATTTGGAGCCAGCTGGACAGACCTTCAAGATGACTTTCATAATACTGAAGATGTGTCTCAACACCACACATCCTAGATCATTTATACGGGACTCACCCACCATGGTGTCTCGTTGAAGTCGAGTTCCAGTATCGGCTCAGGGTCGAATGTAGTAACCTCGCAGGTTGCGGTAGGACCATTGGCATCTTCTGCTCTGATGCAAACTGTGAGGATTATGCTCAAGTAGCCCGTTGGGTCACATACACCAAAAGTGTCACCGGGTGTCCAGGGCCGGCGTAGGTAAGGCGCATTCCGGTGCCCTTGTCGGATCCGAAATACTGGTCGATGCGACCATTGCCGGAGCCTCTAGCAGGGTCTGGGTTATTGCGACCGGAGCCACCTTGGTTAAGATGTTCCTCCTCGTCATCTTCACCGTTATCTCCCCACTTTCTGAACCTAGAGGCGTTTGAAGCACTATTTGAAGCAGTTGCCGTACCGAAGACGTTCAGGCATTCTGTCAGGGTGTTCAAAGGAATCTCGAAGACGGCGCAGGAATCTTCTTCTTGTGAGGACTCCGGTGCCGAACCGGATGGAGGCTCTGGGTTGAAGATATATTCATCGAAGATGCCACTGAAGATATATGCCACGGCTGTGGCATTCGTCACCATCGAAGGCAGCAGAAGGCGAAGTGCATGATTACCTACCGAGCAGGCTGCGCGCTTCCTCAACGAAGATGGCAAGTCCTGCAGCACTGGCTCGAACTGTAGCGCGCTGAGTATAATTGAGCATTCAAACTGGATGTATGCGGCCGAGCCTCACCCACATTGTTGAAGCTGATACCTCGCAAGAGTGCCACAAAATACCGTAAGTCATGGACAGATGCTATCAAAGTCTCCGAGAATGTCATATAGCCAGAATGGATATGCGCTAAAATGCTAGCCCTTACCTTGTCCTGATCCTCCTGACTCATAGCGTAGACGGGCTATTAATGGCTACGTTCGGTATGATGTAGATCGGTGCGAGAGAACGCGCCGCGTCATGTAGAGCGTCTGTCACATCGTGACTGCGATGGTAACGCGGTGACGGGCTGACATGAAGCCTAATGCCATCTGCTACATCCCCTGCAGTCGTCGTCGCTTGGGCCATCGCTCTTCTCGGACTGTTATATCTAGAATCGCTTCCAATTTCCAGCCGCGGCATTGAAGGGTCTCCGTGATGAAACAGCTCACTGTTGTGAATCATACGGGCGAGATCCTGACCCTCGAGAACGGCTCAGAAACACAGCGTGATCTCCGAGTCCTTTTGCCTTCTCTTTCATCGACAACCAAGCTCTCGAGGTCTTCCCGTGACATCAAGCTCTCGTCTGTGCTCAACAAAAACGGGGCGGATAAGGAGTGGACCATCGCTGCGAGGAGCTTTACCATCCGCTTACCTATGACGGTGGGAACTTCGTGGAAAGTGGTGTCCGTTCCTGAGGACTGCCCATGGAGACTGTACAGGAGCAAAGTACGGCCTCGCAAGTCATATATATTGAACTATATGCTGAATGTGTTCATTCGTGCTTCCAAGTAGGTCTCCCGGAAGCACCATATGCTGTTGATTTTGCGCCGTCGAGACCTGTCATCTTTCCTCTCGGGAATGCCGGACTCCCTGCCTCTGTCTTCACTCATGCTGCCTGGTATGCATATTTGAATCATATGTAGCTTTTGATGATCCTAAACTCTGCACTATGACAATTCCAGGGACACACGATACGTGAGTCTTACGATTTACGTATCCAAGTGCACTGTGCGCTGACTGAATCTAGTATGGCATTCTATGGTTGGCCCATCTCCCAGTGTCAATCACTTGCGACCCCTCTGGAGAACCAGCTCCATTCCGGCATCCGTGTCATCGACATCCGTCTTGCAATGGTCGACAATCATCTCATTGCATATCACGGATTGTACCCGCAACAAGCTTCGTTTCAGGAGGTTATTTCGGTATTACATGCCTTCCTTACCGCACCAGCTACATGTCGCGAAACCATCGTCATGTCGATCAAGCAGGAGGACTTCGTGACGTCGTCGCAGGCACTGTTCTCGAGGCTGGTGCACGACGAGATCATGAACGGGCCTGGCGGGCGAGGCATGTGGTTCCTCGAGAACAGGATACCTGATCTTGGAGAAGTCCGCGGCAAGGTGGTCATGTTCTCTCGGTTCGGAGGTGATGGTGCGGGATGGGAGGGAGGTCTAGAAGGTTTAGGTATACACCCTACTACTTGGCCTGACAGCGCGAAACCCGGTTTCACTTGGCAATGTAAGAACACGTTGATTCGGACGCATGACTGGTACGCTTTATGCTAACAACAGGCATGCACTCAGTGCTAATCGATATTTTAGGTACAACATACCCTCATTCCTTTCTATACCTGAAAAGACAGTCCTCGCCGCTGAGATTCTCCTTCCTCCTAAGGACCAGACCACATTTCCCACGCTTGCTATCAGTTATTTCTCAGCCTCCAGTTTTCCTCTCGCATTTCCGCCGACGGTGGCACGCGGCTTTGGTTGGCCCAAATTGGGCTTGGGCGTTGAAGGTGTCAATGGGCGCGCTGGGAAGTGGCTGCTCGATATGCTTACCGGTCAAGCGGCTGCTGCGCATGCTCCTGACGGCGAGCAGCGGATATCCATAAGCGAGAAGGGAGGAGCTAGCGTGCGGATCAGAGGCTGGGCGTTGCTTGATTTCTATCGGGACCCGGAGGACAACGGTATCGTACCATTGCTTGTGGAGTGCAACTTTAGAGGTAGGAAGGTAGGAGAGGAGGGTTGGCAGTAATCCCGGGACGTTGGGAGACGGACTCTTGCTTTCATTTGGACATCTATCATCGGCGGACTTTCTGGATCCGGATCGTATTGTCTTCTTGCTTTGCTTATGCTCATCTTGCTGTCGTCTTAAGTATCGGCGCGGCTGCGCATAACCATATAATGTATGTCATTTCTACTGATATGGTATTGCAATTTGACTATTGGCTCATTGATTTTTCATCGCAGCATAATTAGATACCACAGAGTAAGACGTTGCCGAACATTTGCTTCTAGAACATCGATCAGACACACTACTAGATGGTGTCCGTGTATTGCTTCCCATATGCGAATTAGTAATTCGAGTGTCAGGCAGTGCAGGATAGCCAACCATTGTCTGCACTCAAGCGGCCTCGAGCGCGTCAACATCAGTCCGTTCTCCATCTGAGCCCTTCTTCTTTGTCCAGTCGTAGAAATGAGTCTGAGGAGCGGGCCTCCATGAATCCAGAGCGTCTACAGCAGCCTTTCCCCAGTCGAAACTATCGTGAGCGCTGTGATCCGACGGGCCGTCGACGAACTGTACGAGAGCCTCATTTTGAGGCGCGATGAAACCTTCACATACGCCGTTACGAATGAGTTCGCGGAGCGGATTGAAAAAACCCAGGACGTTCATAACGATGATGGCTGCATATTTGTCAGAATCGTGCTCCAGAGAGATGATATTTGATATTCGGCGTACGCTTCTCGTGGATCCCAAGTTGCGTCCAACAAATCGCCTCGAGAACCTGTTCAAACATCAGCGACGTCACGCAATAGCATCCAGCCCTCTTGCTAACCTCCTCAAATGTACCGTATCCACCAGGAAGAGCGATGAAACCACATGATTTTCTGGCCATTTCTGTCTTGCGCTCGTGCATAGAATTAACCACAATCTGTTCGACATCCGAATGTTGAGTTCCGGTTGAATTGGCGTTGCTGAACAAGCACACTCACAGTCTCTACCTGAAAATTGAAATGTCAGTCGCGTATCATGTCGGAGATCATAACAATCTTCTAAATACCCTTTCTCGGCCTTTCTCGTTCAGCAATACTGCAGGTCCTCGTCGATTCGCGACTTGATCTACCTCGCCCCCGGCAGCGACCATTGCATACGGAACGATGCCGGTGACATCACCTCCAGCCTCCGATGCCGCTCCAGACACGGCGCCCATAATGCCTAGCGATCCGCCACCATAGACAAGCGGTCTTTTTGCTTTGGCCAGAGCTGTCCCTAGAGCTGGTAGTGCGAGAGGCGAGTTTCAGCGTCATCGTTCATTTTAGCCGGCCAGCTTTATGCATACACCGTGCTGCTTGTATGAAAGCTTGCTGGCGTCCACAGGACGAAGCGCAGTATACTGCTACTGCTCGGGTTATTGGAGGTTGCATTCTTCTCTAAATGTAATTACTGGAGGAAGTGCGAAGTTCGTCAACGCCTTTTGCGGAAGAGAAACTCGTGTACGAGAAGGAACGTCATGCTCACCTGGGTTTGTGAACTTTGAAGATCGGAATTCAACTCTGTGTTACTACAAGTAAATGTAGATCTCG
This sequence comes from Laetiporus sulphureus 93-53, assembly GCF_001632365.1. Taxonomy (NCBI): domain Eukaryota; kingdom Fungi; phylum Basidiomycota; class Agaricomycetes; order Polyporales; family Laetiporaceae; genus Laetiporus; species Laetiporus sulphureus. The sequence goes on along the minus strand of NW_024468512.1, from coordinate 1,265,866 downwards.
AGTCAGCAATGTGACCATCGCGATGGTACTACAGCACCTGCGACACAGACTTAAGCTGTACCGATTTACGAGTGTGTTTCAATGGCTCAGTGAGCGCGATAAGTGGAGCAGTTGATTTGCAGCGGTCCCGTTCGTTGTAATGCTGATTCACTTGTTATCATGCCTGTCACTATATTTGAGACAGGATTATTGTACACCCGGGCGATCCGAGTCGATCACTTTGTGGCGTTGTGGCTATCACCGTTGCTTGACCTCTTAGGCTTTCTACTGTCATGGAGGAACCTTTAAACTATTCATGTTTGCAATACTACGTATCCTAATGTATAAGCTTTGTCTCTGTAACCCATCATGCTAGAAAGTGCGCAGAGATGGCACTCGCTTGCGCGATCTAGTTGTCGCACCCCCAAATTAACCGGATCCTGCTTCACGTGTAAGATGGAAAGTGCATCTCCGCCGATGTCCTGAATAGTTGACTCATCTTCGGAGCTATCGAACGGCCGAGCAAAGGACGGCACCGTCAAAGTGCTCGAACAGCCTTGGGGGTGAAGCGGCTGCTTCACAGGTATAGATTATTGGAGACCGGCCTCAGCGAAGTGTGCAGGCTGATCAAGCCAGGCTCTTGCACGGTCTGTGAACGTGTATGTTTACATAAAATTGTGCTGGCACGGGTAATGCATACGCAGATTATGCTCTAACCATCATGCGTCTCGCTACAGTTTAGCAGTCGGTCTCGTTCAAAAAGCAACGCCGCTACTGGGAATACCACTAAAGGACAAAGCACTGCAATTTGAAGATCAAGACGAATAGAACGAGGAATGACGTGGCAAGTATGTGAAAAGGCGACCTCGTCAAGAATGGCTTCTACCTCGCCTATCAGCTGATCTAGACTCGCTGCGGATTGATATTGAAGGCTCGTGTTCTCTCCACCTGCTGTCATTTTCCTTCTCGTAAACCCATGTGATGCTTCGAAGAATTTTCTAGTGAGACTCGTCCTAGTCAAAATAAGTGTTTGCTGCTGATAGATTAGCCAAAGGTACAGATAGAACCGAAATTAATATCGCCATCGCATCTATGGGATAGCCGTCATCTTCACTGATCCCATCAATGTGCTGGAGGTGACAGTCGTACCAATGTATCTGGTCGAAAAGGGGATCCAATAGGCGTTTACTATCGCAGGCAGACTTACGGAGGATGCACACATTGACGGTGCAAGTGAGAGGAACCCACATCGCTCTCAGCCATGCTTGGCAACCGGGAGCACAGCCTTTCGGGCCTTGGGGCCTCGAGGACTTATTGAATGGAGGATACGAGACCCTCATTGCGCGATATTGTTCTAGAAGCCAGTATAGAGATGTCCGGGGGCCCTAGAAGCCATCTGAGCTCTTGAGAGGCTCAACAGAAGACGATAATCTCGCGGACGTGACGGTCAAGATTACCCACGCGGAGAGATAAGATCAAGAGAACACCTGCGTTCAATATAATGGCCCGCTGCCGGTCGTCTCGGCGTTTCTGCAATGCGCCAGAGAAGCCATCCCGTGAAGCACCCCATTTAGCGAGAATCCCTCCGTATCTGTAATTGGTGCCTCGAGGAGACATGCTTTCGCTTCGTGAAGGTGGCCTCTAGTCGCCTGCGTCCAAACGCGTTGCCCAAGAGATCATTATTGACCCGTGCAAAAGGCATGGGGACGTCATTGAACTGTCATAGAACTCGTTTTCAACGTACGCATATGATGCACCGACCCACTTTGGAGGCACAGAGGTAGAGCGAGGCTCACGCGCCATATCTGCTGGAACGATCATCAGCATTGGGGTGCCTCGGAACAGCAAGCGAACGGCCATATTGACGCACAGCTCACGAGGCCGCGAAGGAGACGCCATAGAACTTATTTGATAGCAGGGCATGTCTTGCGACCACATAGAAGCGCCAGGTCCGAAATGAAAGCCAATACAAGATTCATCAACTATTCAGATGTGGCCAAGAATATCTCATCCGAACTGGAGTATCCACCCGAACAGTAACTGCGCAGCGAAGCGTTGTTCGAATATACGCAGCCGGAGTGGGGACGAAAATACTGACAGTCCTTTGGTAAATGAAACTGCGCTGTCGAAGCTCCGAGTATACCTACTACTCTACCGCTGACATGCCCTCGTGTCGACTTCTATAGCATACGCTATTAATATGCAGCGTCGAGGGACCTTTAGTTCCGTTTTAGAACTGTAGATTAAGGAACATTTAAAGGCGTCGGAAGCATTGTGCATCACCGTTGAATAACAATGTCGCCTCCACAAGATCGGGCAGTTGACTTGCTTTGCAGTCGCTCATGGTCGACCATAATAACTCATAGGCGCGAAGGAACACGACATCGAAGTCGTGGCAGCCATGCGCTTGCATGAACAGGATTATCTACTCACGCGAGAAGGATCTCGGCCATCAGGATCGCTTGTGCGTGAAAGGTGAAGGGTGCCACAGTGGCTGCACGAGACATTAAGCCATTACAAGTGGTGCACGCGCAGCAGAGAATGCCAGTGCAGTGAGAAACAACAGCAATGTGTCCTGAAGATCGATTGAGGCAGAGACCAACGAGTCGCGGCCGATATCCTTCCTTTCAATGACATCTCCTTAGAACTCGCGAACAGAAGTGTGATTGCTGAGAAGCGGATATCATCATATCCAGGGTTCAAGCTTCGAGCCTGAGGATAAACCTTTCACGAATTTATCGAGAACGTACATAGCCCTGCCGAGAAAAGTTGATCGCTGCGCCGATGGCCGCCGCACTCCCTGAGACGTTCCAGCCGCCTACCACAAAATAGCCAACTGTGCGTTACTGCCTCCTGTGGGAGCCGAGCTGCGCAATTTGGCCACAGAACATGTCATCAATGGTTACGAGCACATATCCGGAGGTGATGGTGATAATGGTGAAGCACATCCTCGCTCGATAACAAATTGATGGGGGGCATCACGATGGCCAAAAAGACCGTGGAAGTGACACCTGAAGGAGGATTTACGGTGACGACGGATTAAGGGGCAAAGTCAAGACGGCCAAGCTTCCAATTGTAATGAACGCGTCCCCGCGTGAGACAGCCCCTGGACCTGCTCCGGGATGCCAAGCGACCGGCGGGCGGACCAGGTCATGCGTGACGACGACTGCCACGTCATTGAGTCAGAGATATATTGTGCACATTATGATCCGAACAAGTTAGATGCCATGAACAATGACCGGGAATGACAGATAATGGGGGGTGCTCACACGCTAACCATCTATCTCCCGACTTTTGCTGTATCGGTGCAGACGATACGTAGATAAGCCCTCCGTGACTGCCACCGTCGGTCAAATGTGACAGACTGGTACCGATCCCGGGAGAAGGCCCTATAGATTCTAAGGGTCCACGTAGCGCGACACGTCGCGAAACGTCGCGAATCGGACGTTCGTGCTCACATGGAAGAGCAGCGAGCAAGGACATGGCTTGCAGCCTGCATAAATGCTCATCAAAACGCGTGTACGGCGATAGCCAGTCTGACATCCATCGTTGCACGCGATATCTCGCGTTCCAACTGCTTCCGCGTGCGAACGCAACGTCCGACCATGGTAGCAGTGAAAGGTATTACTGCAGAGTCTCCCATACGCCGGGTTCATCGATGCTTCTGTCCGCGATCGACGATCCTTTTATGAGAATGTGAGAGCCCAGCGGAAATGGGCAGCCCAGCTGATAGACAATTTGACGAGTGAGTTGCTCCTTGCACATGCAACGCAGTGCAATGAAGGACTGTGCGAGATCGTAATGATCTGCATGCGCTGCCTGGAACAGCGTATATCGTAGAAAGGCAGGATAATAGAGTGAGGGTCACAGGGAGGCGCACTCGGGTAGACGTCGGAATCTAAAATGTACTCCGTGAATGTGGCCCATGCGTGCATGCAGCAACGCACTCGCAGAACGATGTGGCATGTCGTCATGATTTACTATTCTCGAGCACGGCAATCACAGGCTGAGGACCGGTAAACATGGTGAGCGACGGGTAGTAATTCGTCATAGCAGGAAGGATAGGCAGACCCGCTATGGCTGGGAACACGGTCCAGACAATCGTCTTTGAGGATGTTCGGTGAATCGGCGCTCATCGGACGACTGCGAAGCTTTGCAGAATGTTGGAAAGGGTCGCTAAGCCCGGCTTTTGAGGTCCTGCAGAAGATCGATGATTGGAATCTCCAGCAGACCGTGGAAACCGCAGCCTGGTTTGGTGGATCACTATGGCCACGGCGAGGATAAAGGGCAAGTCTGGACAGAGAAAACCCCCTCCAGTGAGAGATGGAAATGGGGTGGGCAATGTGTAAGAAGCGATATTCACAGCGCCGCGAACGTGCATCGGTCCGAGGGCGTTCTTGCACGTGGAGGAGTTTCTGCGATAAGCTTGACTTCAGAAGCTTGCCCATAGACCAATGAAGGGTGATATATCGCCGCCAGACCCTTCCAAGATGAGACAGGATCGCGTCCGCGCACAGCCCATCGTAAACAAAGGATCATCGATTTTGCAAACCCCACGGATATCGGAGCGTCGAGAACTTGCCAGGGGCGGCGCGCACCACCGTGGAATTTTCGCGTCCCCGTGCAAACTCGGAACATTCCGCAGGCCATCGTCTTTGTCGTGCAAGGTTGCACCTAGACCGTCCGCCGCCGAGCAACGCACAGGACATACAACGGTTCTGCATCTCCGTTTTGATCTGCCTTCACTACAGGAGGGGCTGCCACATATGTGCAGTGCGCCCAGACTGACTGCCGCAGGGTCTGGACGCGCAAGAGGACCCCGACAACTGCCCCGTGGGGATCACGGCGATTTGCGGATGCGCCCGCGCCCGCCGCGGGGCACCGGCGACGGTGCCAAGCGCCTACAAGGACTGCCCGTGATGCCCGCCGCGCGGACCAATAATCAGGGCATAGTTCTCGTCAGGGAGCTCAGCACAGAGTGAAGATGGCGGGAGGACCCGAATTCGGCCGGTATGGCGAGCGCGCGGATGCGACTAGATCCTTGAGCCAAGGCGGCAGGCGTACGTGGAGGGTTAGGGCGAGACGAAATAGTTTCGTCTTGGAGGTCACGTTGAGAAGGGTGCTGCAGAGGGAAGGCAACGCCAGGGTTGCACACGTGCGGGTGAACTGCGGCGAGTCCCAAAGCCAGCCTGTGCGTCGCGGGATGACGCCTGGGAACAGCTTGCGCGTTCTCCTGGCTACACGGTGCCGACCGAGTCCAGATTTGTGCACCTCGAAAAATGGTGGGAAGAGGATGCCATTTGTTCCAGCATTTGATGCCCCCGATATGATGGCTTCCTGGAGAAGTTTGCAGGTTGTGCACACGAGCACAGCCTTGAAGGCCGCTCAAGGTCTTACGAAAAGGGACCACCATAGCTCCGGTCCTTGTGCATTGTGCCTTTCGCCCAGCTGAATTCACTCACCTGAGCATTAAAGCTGGAGGCAATGAGACCGATGAAGGACAAGCACCGGCCGCGCGCTTTCCGCGGACTCGATTGTCCGGGCATTACTTAGGGCGCGCACGATCGAGGGTGTGAACGCGCGTCATGCGGCGCAGCAGAGATGAGGCCAGCGAATCTGGTCTGTATGTGATGTAAAAGGCAACCGTTGGCAGAACCAGGCGGAACATCGTAATTTGTAGAGTGTTGAGATGGTGATAGATGGGCCCGAAGATGGGGAGGTCCGAGGATGGTCGGTTCAATACATCGTCCAAAGCTGGTAGTGGGAGCTCTGCAATTGAGCTGAAAATGCCAGTGCAGCAGCCAGCCTCGACGAAGAGGAAGGAGGTCAGGTGCAGCCTGAGGGTTAAACACGTGCCATCCAAGACAAGGACCCCGGAAACGGTGCTGCTCCAGGCTTGCGGAGGTGACATGTTGATGCGAGTAATTCCTGGTAAGGCAGGAACGAGCCAGCTGCTCAGCGGCATTCTGTGTTTGGAGCGAGTATACGCGACCTCTCTCCTCTCTTCTCCGCCAACGCCATTTCTACCTCCTGCTACCTCCTGGTCCTCCCCCTCCTCGCCCCTCCCTCCACTCCGCCTCATCCATCTGACAGTACTTAACCCATTCCCGCTCGACCGTGCCCCACAGTCATCGCCATGGCCGCAGTACTCAATCCGTCCTCGTATGTGCCCCGTCAGGGCATTCTGCTCAACCGATCACCCTCTGTATCACCCTACCGACATTCGATAGCTCTTCCACACCTCGTGCCGTCTAACTCTTCTCTATCTTCTACCACATCGTCTGCGTCTAATCTGAACACGTCAGACTCAGAGCACTACCTCTCGAGCAACCCGGGATCGCCTAAGCGAGCCTCGCGACCACCACCAGGTGGTCACGATCTGAAGCCTCGCGCGGGCTCTATGCCCACTTCGCGTCGCATTCGGTTTGCGCCACTGCCTGACCCGCGACGCGACCTGTTTATCACTAGTAGGGACGATCCGTCTCTGTCACCAGTTTTCCTTGACGACTGGTGCGATCCCAAGGGAAGCCAAAATCTTAATGCCTCATCTAGCGGCCAATCCCACCTCAGCCTGAAGGATCAAGATACCAAAATCAGGTCTGCACCATCTGGCTCGTTGCTATTCAACAACGATCCTGGAGTGCACCATTCAGCATCCGAATCAACCCACACTCTCGCCAGCACAGCCACCATCATTCCGTACCCCGCCGTTGCTGGAGCCTCAAGCCCACACGGTGCTACTCCCTCAGATCTGGAGGGAGGTGATTGGAATGTCCTGCCTTCATCACGCGCTTCTAGCATCAATCTTCCGGACGAGCCACCTCGGCGCTCAAACAGCAATGGCAATAAATGGTCCAAAAAGCTGTTGAAGCCGTGGTTGAGCCCCCTGTCTAAAAGTTCAAACCGCTCGACCGACGAGTTGCACAGCTCAGCTTCAACTACAAGCCTCACGAGCTTGAACAGCATTTACAGTTCTCCGAGAAGTCCGGATGTTGAGGGATGTATGGCGCTGGGCGCTGGTTCGAGTTCGAGGAACGAGAAGGGCAAGGAGAAGTCGAAGAAAAAGAGGCGCGATAAGGTCTTCGATCCGGATTGCGTTCATGAATTCGGCACGCCGCTGTATCGCTGGACAAGTGAAGGCGGTGATTCTATGGGCATTCAGCTCGACAAACGCGGCCGTCGCATGATTATCAGCGATTCGCGAGAAGCAAGTCCAGAGTCACGCAAGAATCACGAGCGCGAGAGACAGCGCATTCGGAGCGGAAGCGGAACCCGAATGCTCAATGGAAGAGTGTACGGCGCGAAGCGGATGAATGGCAAAAATGCCTTCGCAAATGTTCGGTAGGTATTATCTCACATTCATTTTGAACGCTCCCCCGTTACAATTTTGCACTCTATATACTCACCTTATCATTGGAGAAGTCATCTCGTTCTACTATTTCCGTGTCCTCTTCCGTCATATGCGATCCGAGCTAATGAATTCCTCTTTACAGCACCGAAGAGCCTGAATTCGTGGAGTGGGGCTATGGAGGCATGGGGAGCGTGCGAGCGTCGGGAGGGGCGGGTATCTGGTCAAGATTGCAGGCAGGCAGTGGCGTGAGCATCGGTGCACACGAGAGTGATTCAAAGCCGCGAGGGCGTCCAAGCACGGCGAATTCAGCCAGAGACGATGACGATGACGGCAGCGGCATGGCGTGGGTGAAGCGAAGAAGAGAGCAGCGAGAGAGAGAACTGAGGGAACAGGAGAGAAAAGAACGTGAACAGCAGCAGCAGACGGAAGAGAACACCGAAAGCAGTTCTGGCTCACCGGTGGATAGCTTGGTCGGGACTGAGTCGCCGTCGGTGGCTGAACCTCACTCAAGTGTGTCCGATCCTGATTCTCCACACCACATCGCGCCCTCCGATGCGCCAGCGGATATTCTGTCTTCCTCGCCGGCGTCGATGGCGGCGTCGTTGCCCGGGACATCGTCGCCGAAGAATTACGTCTTGACCGCTGTGACCTTGCCTCCGGATCATTACGCCCATCACCACTCCCACTCCCTTTCACGCAGCACGATCGAGAGGCTACCGAGTATCATCAGGGCGGAGGTCGAACGCAAGGACAGCGCTGACACGGCGCGCAATGTGCCGCCACCTCAAGGGCAGACGCCCGAACACGCCCACGTGAGCGAAGCGCCCGCCATGGCGTCAAAGCAGACGGAGGGTGTTGCTGAAGGCAGAGAGCGCAGAGAGAGCGTCCGATCTGAGTTGAGCATCACGTCCTTCTCTAGCACGAGCACTAGCGAGTATCTTGACGACGCCGATGTCGATGAGGATGAAAAGGAGAACCACAAGGACGACGACGATGACGACGAAGAGGAAGAGGAGCTCGAGGTATGTATCAGCTACATTCTGAATTCTTGCATGCTGACTCAATTGCATATTTGGTAGAATGGTGGACGTCTTGCACTCGGCGCAGGTGTCGAGAAAGTCAGCAGGCACAAACAGAGCCCTTCCGTGCAGAATGCTGCATCGGAATGAGCCTGTCGTCCTTGAATGTATACGGTCCCGGCTGAATGTATGCGCCCTCGAGGCCTTCGTATGCGAGTACTGGCCGGACCACCAAGTCGAAGCATCCAGAGAGGGGGAAGAGGGAAGCTTCCGTCAAGGATTCTTCCCTCTGCCATATATGCGCTCGGCCTATATATGCACGTGGCATCAAATAGGTTCCTCTGACATCCAAGATCCCTTTCGTCCGCTCTCCCAAATCTTAATTCCGCCGTATCGCCGCCACGTATACGTGTTTTTATGTCTAACGCTCTATCCAGTTATCTCCGCTCCGTCGCTTGTTTGTGTTGTGTCTATGCTGTGCTGGTGTCGCTGGCGAGTAACAATGGAGTCAAATTCCGAATTCACTATCCGAATACACGAACAATTTGCGCTCCATCCCTGTCGCAATCCAGGATGTCCCAAAAGTCATACTCTCGTTGTAATCGCCGTTCCTATACATTATTTCGAATCCCCACTCAATCGTGCATTCACTCTTTCCTCGCTGTCATACTCTACCCCGGTCTACTTCGCATGTCGACCAGTCTTCCTCGCCATATGCTATATCGCTCGCTTTCGCAGGCTCTAGTTGGATATCGCCGTCTCTCTTTCCTCACATCTCTCTCCACACATCAATGTAGGAACGATCCATGCAACTCCTGCATTTGCTTCGCATATGTCCAACAGCTGTGCAGATGCATCTGTGCTTGCTTTTGTGACATGCTATGCACCATAGGCTACATATACTCGCAGTGTTACTACGTCCTTGCTCAAGGTTATTTTTCCCTCTTCATTCTCTTGCGCGGATAGTCCACCAGTCTTGTGGGTTGCCCCGTTTCGATTTTGTATCACATTTTGTCGAGTCGATCTCACCACTTCATTATCCGTTGTGTGCCAATTATTTATACACTTCTCACGTCCGTGGCCCTTTCTTGGATTGTAGAGATACATGCGTTTGCATCTTAGCTGGTCTCATCTGCGTTTCGCAAAGCATCTTGTACGTACGAAGGTCGGGACGTTGGTGTCGTCGGAATGAATACAACGTTTACATTGGATATCGGTCGATCGTGAGACGAGAAGGATACCAACTATGCCCGCTCGTGTCAAGAGCGTGATCTGCGGTGAATTTTGCTTCAGCGTGAAATTGTTATCCAAGCTCATCTTCATTCCCAATACATCCCCGATCTTTCTATAGCTCAATCATCTTGACTTTCTTGATGACTTTTCTGGGAACACCGTTCTCTCGCACCCACTCCCTGACGAGCTTGTATCCACCACGGCGCGGGAGCCATATGCAGTACATATACCAATAAACGACTCCGAAAAGAGAGATCGACGACGAAGCAACGACATGCGTCTGTTTATCGCGCATATCGATTGAGAATCGTCGGCGGAAGAGTTGAAAGTCAGAGTGCACGCACCCAATACGGCAACTTCTCGTAAGTATTGAATCCAGGCGCCGGAGGAACCAGCGGTGCGAATACGAGGAAGACATTGGACAGAAAGAAGAACCCCACTATTGGCGTCCAGGCGCGGAACGGGGGGCTCCAAACAGGATCCGCGTCATCTTGGTGCCAGTGGAGCCTTGGACGGATCGCGGGAGGGGCATGCAGCAAGAGAAGACCGGCGGAGACGAATACATTGATGAGAGAGAGCGGGTACGTGATCACTACAATTCATGCATGAGGTCAGCTGGTTTGATGCGGACCGGAGACGGACCCTACGCACTGTTTATCATCAGAAGGTACGTGTCTCCAGGTGGAACGGTCAGGAGGAGAATGCAGGTCAGAAGCCATTGCGAGGCTAGTCCTGACAGGGGAGCACCGAAGGGCTTGTTGCTGGCGAAAAGCGAGGACAGTGGCAGAATGCCTTCCCTTCCGAGCTCTTGAATCACTATAGAGACCGTGTTCAGGATCTCGCATATGCCTCCCATTTCTGTCAATGCGTACCTCGTCCTTGAGTGAAGAGCACAGTTAAAACATTCGCCATCGTTGACATTGCGACTATCATGCTCACGAACTAAGAATGCGCGTTATACAATGAAGAGGGCGCAATAAACTGTTTGCGGTGACGCTCACCTGTTCGGCGCCAACGCCCCAGAGCTTGCCGAAGAAAGTGGCGGCAATAATCCGACCGCTGCCTAACACTTCCTCCTTTGTGACCACCGCGAAATACGCAAAGTTCGCGAGCACATAGGCAACAGTGACGCAGAACATTGCAAGTGGAGCGGTCCTGCTGATCGTTCGCACAGGGTCACGTACCTCTGACAGCGCGTAGTTTGCATTAGAGTAGCCGACGAATGACCTAGCGCTCGTAAGCGTGATATTGAGGAGCGTTTCAAGTCCGAACGCACCAAACAACTGTGAACAGTCCTGTTACGAACGCGCTCATGCCGCCTCTCGCGCTCCCCTCCCACATCCTGTGCCATTCAAAGTTCTGCATAGGCTGTCGTGCTGCTGTCAATTACAGGCTCGCGCATAATCACGAATGCCGTTAGACCTCACATTGTCAACCTCGAATCCGGAAATACGAGCTGCAGCAGCCAGACCGCTCAGGGCGATCGCGCTCAGAGCAAAGATTTTTAGCACGCCGAGCGTATTTTGCAGATGGATGCCCCAGTGTGGGCGGATTCCATGCAACAAGAGTGCAAATGTTACGCATGAGACGCCCACAAGACGGGTAGCGACAGATGAAGGCGTTTGTGTAGGATAAATAGCGTGCAGAGCATCTGAAAATTGAATGATAAGCAGAATGATGGAACACCCGAGTAGAAAATTCATATCTAAGATGCATACATTCTCCAAATACACTAGAATTAGCCACCTCCCAGCCCTGAAACCGATCAGTTAGCACAAATGTGCGTAACTTGATCAAGCGACCTACGATAAGGACTGCATATGCGGCGTAAACACAAGTGGCAAGAAATCGTGGCCTGCGATACATAAATTCTAGGTAGTTCTTCTCCCCTCCACTTTTAGGAAGACCCTGTACGCCGCTTAGTTAGATGAAGCAACGTATAGAATGCAGCGCGAATCACACACGGTTCCAAGCTCAACGAAGACTGCAGTTCCGCAAGCCGCGACTGTGGCTCCGAGCAGCCACAATATGAAAGAGAGCCCAACGCTGCCTGAAGCGCGCAGAATGACGCTAGGTGTTGCAAAGATGCTTCACGGAACATTCGACAATCAGTCAATAGAATATCTGGATTTGATCCCATCATACCTGGTACCGATGACGCGGTTGAATATGAGAAATGCGGTACTGGTGAGACCTAGTACACGTGTCGCTCTTTATATCTCGCCAATGAAAAGGCTGGCATACCTAAGTGTCGCTTCTGAGACGAAGTATCTGCAGGAAGAAGGTTGTCAGTCAACGGTATTTCAAGAGCACCGGTTCAATGGTCCGGGCACTGACTGACACGTACGTTCATGGATGGAATCTTCGACGAAATCGTCCGATTCAAGGGATATTCCATCGGGAGAGGCGGCGGACAACAGCGGTTGCTCTTCGAGACTTGGGGTACTGAAATCCGACTCCATGTTGACAATGCGAGGGACCTTACAGGATGAGTACTAGTCCCAAAGACCAGGTTGTGAAGCTCGGTCACAAAAGAAACACCTGCAGCGAAACTGTGGGGAAGATGCTGCTAATCTAGCATAGCTCATTCGTGTGCGAAATTGCGTGAACATGCCACGACTCCATACTCGCTGGCGCGCAAAGAGGCTGATAAGGCGGCCATGTCCATCCAATGCGCTCTCAGGATTACGGAGTGGATCGTAGGATGGCGCCATCGTGGAAACCAAATGAGGAAGGTCTCGTGAATGGTTGGATGGCAGAAACGAGAAACAGACCCTGGTCACTTCCTGACGGTCGCGAAGACGATCATGAGTTCTGGGTATTCATATCAGTGAGAGCCAATGACATGTCGTGTATTGAGCTTCAAGGGTACAAGACGGAAATAAAGGCACACCGAAACGGTTGATTCTTGCGACATGAGCGAGTTCATCTATAAATTCTATACCCTGAAGGCTGAAACCTGGAAGTTGTCGATACTGTAGATTCTTTTTTCTTCGCAAGATCACCGACGGCCGTGTAAGTCTTTCCCTGGAATCTGCAATCGCCAGTGTCCGGCAGGCGCTTACGAATGCACGCGGCAGCTGCCGTCACCGGCGCCAATATATAGATCAGTTCAGCAGACTGCCCCTATTCTTCCACAACCTCCATCTTCTAACTCATTGCGTTGAAGATGCCCCTTGCATCTTCCGGGGCTCGCGCCCTGAAGCCCGCAGGAGGCGGCCTTCTGCACGGCGGTGTGCACAATCACTCGTCTCGATCAATCCACATTCCATCTTTCGTCCCGCGTGCCAATGCCGGACAAACCACATCGACGGCCCAGACGCTGTTCAAGCAGACTCGCCACCTCTTCTCGCGCTTTGTCGCTAATCTCGCTGCTCCCAGTGTTCTCCGCGCGCCCCGAAATGTTCCCAGCACTGCTCGCTCCATCTTCCAAGGTCCTGTGCAAGGTCGTACGATCCAGCAAGGGTTGTCATACCCTGCTAGGATTGCCCTTGGACGACCTCTCCAAGCACCGTGCCTCCCGCGCCCTGTAGCAGTTCCTCGAGGCGTTGGCCAGGTCGGGCTTGGCCTTGCCCGCAATTTCTCTACTGCTCGTCCGATCTTCCAGAATCTCGTCGAGAATGTTCCTATTGCTGGGAGGGCCTTCCTAGAGGCCGATTGGGATGTCAAGATGGCTAAGGAGAAGGAGAACATGCGCCTGCAGAAGGCGCGAATGACCACGGCCAGCAAGAAGGGAAAAGGTCAGATGCAGAAGCCGGTAGAGAAGAAGTTCGTCGTGCCAACGTTGGAAGAACATAACGCGGAGCTGGACCACTACTTCCCTGCTGCTGCGATCCCCGAGGTGACCACCTACCTCCTCATCCCTCTTTCGCCGGAACAAGGATCGCGCCTTCCTCTTGCTGTCGCTCCTCCCATCTCGGCTTCTACGCATCCGCTTCTTCCCTTCGAGATCGTCGCAAGCGTGCTTACGGCTCATAACACGCAGTCGTTGAGGGTCAATTCACTATTCACTCGACTCGATGCCTCGCGAGTCTTCGAACACCCAGGTGTGCACTGCGAAGCGTACGGAGGTCCAGGTGGACTGTGCACTCTACTCGAGATACGCTTCCAAGGATGGGATGAAGCTAGAGTCAGAAGTGTGATTGGCGAGGCCGGACAGGGATGGTGCGTTCTGGAGGAGGTATGGAAGGATCAAGAACAGGCTGAACGGGAACGCATGGACGAGATTGTGGAAACCATGGGCTCTGAAGGAAACGCTAGCTGGTCGAGCAGCTCGGACAACCTGCGTTGCCCGCAAGCCGTACATGTCGACCCTTCAGCCTCATTGGTGTTACCCACGCTCGACTTTTCCGCTTCGTTCCCTATGTCATCACCGACTCCGTCGATGAACATCGGGATGCCGACCGCGTTGTCTGACCTCGAGTTCCACAACGCTTGGTCAGCGCTGGAGAGCGACTCGGATCACAGCATGGCCGATGACATGTCAATTGTGTCCAACGACGACATCCGTTCTTCTGCTGCGATTTCTGAGTCAAGTTGGGCGGAGACGGATTTCGTGTCTGGATCGCGGCGAGGGTCAGAGGGATCATTCGGTTTCGGTTTCAGTTCGGAATTCGCTAGCAGAATGGAGGATTCAGTCGGTCCAAGAGCTGAAATGTTTTGAGGTTTGAGGGTCGATTCTGTGTACGATGTTCATTGGCGTATTCGCTATGCATGTTTCCGCTGTAATTCTATCGTCGTTGTACCGAGTCGTTATAACGAGAATGACTGGTGCTCAATATCTCTTGGTCTACAAGGCGTTGCAGCCTTCGACTACAAAGGTTCTCTGATGTATACACACGCTGCTGCCGTTTCTCGATAAGATATATTTGGTTGTAACATTGCATGTGGCAGGTCTATCAGCCGATGTTTCGTCCCAGACTATCTTAGCATGCCTGTGACATCGGCGAAAGGCAGTGAACCTTGTAGAACCAATACTGACGAACATCCTGAGCAACGTTCATAAATTTAGGAAGGTGACGCATTGCGGTGTACGAGCAGGCTTGGGCGGCCAGTCTATTCGCAACGGGCTCGGATGATATTAGTTGTGACGGACTGGAACTAATCGCGCACATGCAGAATGGTAACGGGTACACAGCGAATTGACGGACCTGGATGCATACAGCCGTTCACCATCCCCGGTGCAGCCAGTATGCATAAAAGCGGACCTGCATTGCCAGAGCACAAAGCACCACGTCTCCCCGTTCTTCGTCATACTCTTTGTCACCACACCCACCACCATTTCTCCCTATCACCAACAGAGAGTGCCGTATGCTTGAAGTTCCTCGCTGCAGGGGACCGCTGGGCATCTCGGTCTGCGCCTCTGGCAGTTAGTCGATCTCGGTCGTCATCTACTTCAGCATTTGCTCGCTGATGTGTGATTCAAGAATTTGCTCATCATCCTTCCCTTCCTCGCTCCGGCGCAACACTCGTTATCTTATTGACATACGAGGCTTCCTGACGCGTCTCTCTCCCGGCGAGGGCGCTCGGAGTCTTGGTGTGTTCGGTGGATAAACTAAACATCGTGTGCAGGAGTAGCAGTGTCTGAGTGTCCTGAACCATAGCGAGCGTAGCGTCGCCACAACTCTTCGTTCTCGATCGGATCTTCAGAATCAGAGCTGGATCCCGGTCTACTCGCTTGTTCATCTGAGGAACGTCTCTTCCATCCTTCCATCCATTCCAGAGTATCAAGGACCCTCGAACGCATGGCATCGACAACCTTAAGATCAACCGGGATGTCGCCCGATAGTGCCCAGTTCATGTATGGTTTGCCGTGAGAACCATCCGTCATCCACTTGGTACAGTGTGCGATATTGTAAGAATCGATCCAATACCAGCAACAGAGGCAGCTACGTTTGCTGCAGCCAATGGGCCGGACTTGCTCGAACGGCTCCTCCTTGCTGGAATCCAGAAAGAGTATCAAACGCACCTCCGCGTGGAAAGTAGGTGTCACAGTCCTAATCCAGCGTTCGATGGGAATGGGATAATGCTGCCAGAAGAAATTCTGGTGCTCTGGATTCACGGGACCCAATCCCATCAAACGAGATGCGACATCCACTGGAGATTCGGAGATCTTGACAGGCGGAGGGTCATGGAGCGGGAAATCTACCCATCGAAACGGGGGTATCTGTCCAGACAGGCGGTTGCGGTATCGAAAAAGGCGTCGGATGCCCCGGGAGTATTGCCCAAGCTTGGCAAGTCGTCGTTGAAACACCGCAAATGAGGGATGACGAGTGGGCTTTTCGGCCTCGCTTCGGATGAAACGCGTCTTCGTCAGGAAATAGGCAGCTTGTGACGCAGCTTCAAAACTAACGAGAGTGTCCATTCGATCACCGGAGTTGATGTCAAAGTCTGTGACTTTGTCGCTCAAGACGTTAATGACAAGCTCCAGCGATTGACGAACGTCGAGTTCCAAAGATAGGATAGGGTCGCTTGAATGGAATTCACTTTCACGTGGTCCAGCTTTATATCCATCCATTAAAGCTTCAATGCGTAACCGCACATCGCCCAGACTCTCGGCCACCTTCTTGACCCTCTTGTTCAGATTCATCCAGGCATAAGTTGCTATAACCGTGATGATGTTAATGGCGCGAGTGTTTTTGGGATCCGAAAGGGCATTGAAGAAGAGGGACGCTTGCTCACGGTCCGTCACGGAGGGCGCATGGTTTTTTGATAGAAGGATAGTGATGGCGTGGCGTTTGTCAAAGATTGTGGCCACGACATCATGACTCTGTCCAGTCGCGAGACAGAGAGCAATACTGTCCAGCAGTTCCAACTCTATATCGATGTTTCGATCCCGACCCCTCTTGTTCAACCTCGACAGATCGGAATACGGCATCCTCTCTTCATGATATTGATAGTGGTCGAGGATCTGCAAGTACTCGCTCAAGTGAACTTGAAGATCTTGAGGGTCTGATGGATGGATCAGCATTCAGAACCATCATCTACTGTTCAGATAATAGCTGACCGGAATCCATCATATTTCGGATAGGTTAAGCAGCAGCAGTACTAGAGGCTAAAAGTTGGGGAGATATTTGCTGAGCGAGCATTGAAGCTATTGAAGAAAGAGTGACCGCGACGCGTCGCGTCGCGTCGGGTGTAAGCGCGCGGTTGTCGGGATGATGGTGTGAGCATTCGCCCACCCAAGCACGTGCGCCGCCCGCCTATTTCATGCAGCCATGGTGTGTGTGTCCGAGTCCATCGTCGCGAACAGCGTGCACGCCGCAATCCGCGACACCCTCCAAGAGCCCGAAGACGCGATCAGTGACGACGCTGACAGAGCATTACGAGGATCAGCGCCTTGCGTCATATGACACCTCCCGCCCTCTCCCGCTCGCTGACTCTCTCGTCACGTCCTGTCATTCCGAATTCCCATAAAGCCCTGTCGTCATCTTGCTCTCCCCTCACTTTGTCGCCTTTGTCGATAGCGAAAGTATCTTCCTCGCGAACCATTTCGTCCTCAGTACTTTCTCGCGTTATCTCCAGCTCTCGCGCCTGCAGAGCACATCGTCTTTTGAACACTACTCCGATCATCAATAGTAGCAGGACGCTGACCGCTTCACAGAGACTCGCCCAGGTCAGTGGGGCATCAACGGTTCTTGTGGTGAAGGCCGTGCACTAGTTCTCACACTGAAATATTCTCGTTCACAGATCACTAGAGCTCTCTCCACAACCACAACAGTCAGCATGCCTCCCGTCGACAAGCCCATTCAGGAAAAGTACGACGTCGTGTGGATTGGAGGGGGTAGTGGTGGTGTTTCCGGATCGGTGAGCATCGCGAGTATCGCGATCATGTATCGATCCTGAACAATGAACAGCGCCGTGCTGCATCTTACGGCGCGAAAGTCGCGCTTATTGAGAGCTCAGACAGACTTGGCGGTACATGCGTCAACGTTGGTAAGTTTGAGTGCACTCGATTATGTCTATAATGCATTGACTAGGGTCCGACCGGTTGTATAGGATGTGTTCCGAAGAAGGTTCGCATACCACTCTCTTCTTCATTGATGTTTCAAATAATTCATGTAACGTAGATCATGTGGCATGCTGCAGACATTGCAGAGAAGATGCGACACGCACACGGCTACAAATTTCAAGGCGTGCCCGAACCCAAGTTCGACTGGACCGCTTTCAAGCACCAACGGGACGCATACATTCGCAAGCTCAACGGAATCTACAATGCCAACGTAGACAAGGAAAACGTCGAGCTTCATCACGGGTGGGGACGCGTGTTGTCCCCCAATCAAGTGCAGGTCACTCGTCCCGATGGCTCCACCTACACGCTAAACACGGACAAAGTCGTTGTCTCGACGGGTGGACGGCCGACAATCCCTACCGACAAAGACATACCAGGCGCGTCTCTTGGAATCAACTCTGATGGCTTCTTCGACTTGGAGGAGCAGCCAAAGCGTGTCGCTGTCGTTGGTGCGGGATACATCGCAGTCGAGCTCGCGGGCGTGTTCCACGCGCTTGGAAGCGACGTTCACATGGTTATTCGCGGCGAGACGGTCCTGCGCACGTTTGACCCGTCGGTGGGTGAAGTGCTGACGCGCTGGATGGAACACACGGGAATCAACTTCCACAAGGGCAGCAAGGTGGTGCGCGCGGAGGGTGCGCGCGGGCAAGGTATCACGATCCACACTGACAAGGGCGAGGCGGTCGAGGTAGACTTGCTGCTATGGGCAATCGGCCGACACGCGAACACTGAGAGACTCGGCCTGGAAGAGCTCGGCGTGAAGCTAGACAAGAGGGGGGATGTGCTTGTCAACGAATGGCAGGAGAGCAACGTCGATGGCATATATGCGCTCGGAGACGTTTGCGGAAAGGCACTGTTGACACCAGTGGCTATCGCCGCTGGACGCCGGTTAAGCAACCGCCTGTATGGCGGCGAGAAGTTTAAGTGGGATAGGCTTAGCTATGAGAACATCCCGACCGTGGTTTTCTCGCACCCCACTATCGGCACTGTTGGTCTCACCGAGCCACAGGCGCGTGCGAAGTATGGCGATGACAACATCAAGATCTGTACGTCCCGCTTCTGTTCAGTGCATCCGGGAATTCCCCGCTGACGGTCTTTAACACAGACAAATCCTCCTTCCGTGCCCTTTACTACTCAATGCTCCCCGAGGAACAGAAGGAGCCAACGATGTACAAGCTCATCTGTGCCGGCTCCGATGAGCGCATTGTGGGTATCCATATCATCGGTCTGGGCAGCGACGAAGTCATGCAAGGCTTTGCGGTCGCCGTAAAGATGGGCGCTCGAAAGAAGGATCTCGATGACACCGTGGCTATTCATCCCACGTCAGGCGAGGGTAAGCCGCATTGTGTGGGACGTTTCTCTGTCGCTGACTTGTATGATTGTGCAGAGTTGGTGACGCTGCGGTGATTAGTTCATGGCAACGGTTGAGCTGGTCTTTTGGTCGAAGCCGATCGTAGATTTTCGTTCCACGTTATGGACTGTGTATGGAGCAGGCTGGGATGTTCGCAGAGTAATATGAATGACAACTTGCAATGTACAATATCCGCATGATTGGCTCCGGATTACCAAAGGCGATGAAGAGGAAGTCCGTGAGCCATGCGGATAATCAATAGAGTTGATATCCCAGGTGAGCAGCAGGGGGCGTTCTTACTCCTTAATATCTTAAGAACATGCTGACATAGATCACAGCAACACCACGCGTCGGCGTTTCGTCGGGCTTAGAGGTGGTTCCTGATCAGCAACATATCTGGAAATGAGTGCTCTGTCGCCGATGATGCTCGTTGCATACACGCGCTGGATGACGCTGAGTGAGCGATTGACGTGATTTTCAGCTCGGATCGACCGCAGTCCATGGGGAAGCCGTTTCTTGATCGTCAATTCTAACGTCTTGCAGTTGCTTCTGTTGCCGTCGTCGAAACTTGCACAGTTGTAACGACGTCTTCGGCCCGGTTTGAGCATGTTGACGGTGTCAGCGGTGAGTTGCGCATGTTGTCTTGTTATTAACGCGTTAACGACAACTTGAATGCCACTACGCAGAAAACGTACCGTTCATGATGAGCGTCGATCCCGAATGGTTCGATATAACACAACGCGGGAACGCATCTGTATGTCCTGTGATCAAAATTGCAAAGACGATATGCTGACCTTTAGAGACTTGATTCGGCGCGAGTTAGTTTCCCTCTCCACTGTCGAAGACGACTTGGAGAGGTACTTATCCCGAGGACCACGAAGAGGTCCGCGCCCGGACGTTTCTGCTTGGAGAGACAGCCCGCCCTCGAGAATACAAAGCGCACACACCACAGGAATCAGTACACGACGAAAGCTCGAAGAGCATATTCATGGCGCGTCATCTTTTTCTATGTCTGATCTTTTCGAATGTCTGCGTTCTTCTGCGTGTTTTCTTTTTTTCTTTTTTTCGTGGCGTCCCTCTCCCGCGCTTTTTGTAATCGTAGTCAGTGGCTCTCTGGCTCTTTACATCCCCCTTTGGCCGTACGGCTCTTGTGACCCCCCTCCCCCCCCCCGCGTCTGTTCCCCCCCTGCTATCATGGCTTTTTATATTCTCAATGCCTCTTCAAGTTTGTCATCTTCCTCCTGTCTGTCTTTTCTTTTTGTGAAGGGCGTATAATGACGCTATAGATGGCGCAACTCCATCTACCACTCATCTCGTTTTTTTTACTGCGTCTTTTGTTTTATTTTACGCTGACGGCTCCGTGGTTTTTTTCTTATTTTCGTTTTTCCTCGACCGTGGAGCTCTATCGTCTTTTTTGTCAGCCGCATTTCTTCTCTTTTATCTTTATCTTTTCTCTTTTTTGCTTCTTTCTTTTCTTTTTTGATTTTTTTCTTTTCTTTATCTTTTAGAATGAGGAGACGATGATCAGCGAGCAGAGGCTCAAGCTGACCAACCGCACTAAGAAGCGTGGACGACGCATCCGGAGAGTGGGGATGGGTAGGTGCCAGTGTCTATCATCAGCGAGCGGGGCTCGAGCTGTTTGGGGGGGGGGGGGATTCTATGCTACTGACCGATCCATACGTGCGGTTCGGACGCCCCCTCCGGCATGAGGGCATCACGAATGCACCGCAGGACTCAGTGTTCGCAGAGATGATGGGCATCGAAGGGGGGAGGGAGGGGGAAGACTCACGGGCACCGCACCGCGTATCCACCGAACCCACCAAGACTCCGAATGCCCTCGCCGGGAGAGGCGCATCGAGATGTCTCGCGTGTCGATGAGATGACGACTCGGAGTGCAGCGCCGCGCAGATGATGGGGAGGGGGAGGGTAGGGTAGGGAGATCTCGGGCCACTCGTCAGCGCTTCAGCGCTTGGTGAGCGCATGATGGCTGAGAGCGGCCCACCGCCGGATGTGCCGCAACACCGGGTCGCTGAACGAACCCCCTTTGCAGGGAGGAACTTCGAGCGTCGGCGTGCTCCATTGATGGACGACGGTCGAGATTTGGAAGTGATGGGGAGAGTGGTGGTAATGGGTGTGATGAAGGATGAGAGTTATGATGAGTACGACGGAGGATGAGAAGTTGTGCTGCTCGATGCACAGTGCGGGCCTGCTTTTATGCACATCGTGTGCACGGATGACGGCGTACGGTTATGTGCATCCGTGCCAGCTCGGATGTGTGTCCGTCGATTCAGTCCGTCGCGATATCCGAGCCGTTGCGATTTGGACTGACGAGTGCCTCAGGATATCCGAGACTTGCCATACATGGCGATTCAACTTCCCAAAGCGTGCACGATGCAAAGGACGAGACTCGAGCAACGTATGGGCGCCATAGTATGCGGTAGCTGGCTCGTGTTCGAATATTGAGTTAATTCTTTTATGTCGCTGGAGTTGATGTTATGAACTGCAGCTGATGTCGCGCTGGCCAGAGCATATTCCGGCACGAAACACATAGACTTTATCATGCACATTGCCTGGTGACTACCCGTTGGTACATACACTTTAACTTTGCGGTCGCCTCGCCCCGAGCACACGACCAAAGTCACTGCACCACGCCTCAAGAAGAAATCAAACGCGCACACGGAACACGAACGCGGCCCGCGACCAAACGCACCAGTACCAGTATGAAATTCCATCGAGCGGACCTACGAATCAATTTGTCCGTATGTTAAAGTCCGCTCTCGCACACGCACGGATCACAAAATACCAAGCGTGCACACGCACACACCCTTGATCACCACGCGGCGCGGGCTCGCAGGGCACTATGAACCCGCGAAGCGCATCTCGAAGCGAAGACACTCTGCGACGCGTGTGCTGCGACGATTCGACGAAAACGCCGCCATCGCGCATCAGTCCTGGCTGTAAATTGTCGGAGATAAGCGCGGGTTCCCTGCATGGTGCGAAGCATTTACCTTGATATGTCAGTGTTGAGCCTCGTGCCCGACACAGATTACAACACAGGCCATCGTGGCATTCATTGTCCCACATCGGACCATCAGCTCTTTGCGAGAGATAGATCTCGTGCCTAGGCCACGGAGCCTCTGAGGAAGCGGGGACGCGCCGACCGAAGGAAGATACATCCCGTGTGCAGTGGAGGAAATAACATAACGAATACTTCTGCTGTCTACCGCTGTTGGACAAATCCGATTGCGAATGCACGGGTTCTCCTTTCTCGTGTCATCTGCGAGGAAATTACCGCCGCCCCGCCTTATACGCGCCAACCGAGCGGCACCGAGCTTGTGAATGTAGAGGATCTCACGTCTTGCGTGCTTTGGGGCACCTGCAGAACAACAGTTCCCGCTTGTGTCCGCGGTCGCAGTGTGCATTCGGGATGGTGGACGAAAGATGCATTCAGGGTAGGATGCTGCTACTTGATGGTAGGGAGATTAATTACACCTTGATGCTCAAAATCATGCTCATGATCGAAAGACTTGCTCTGAGAGGGTTGGCCAGACAAGCCTGCCTAAGGTGGAGAATATGGCAACCAAAGACATCTTCCTGCACCTGAGGCAGGCATGTCTGCGTAACAAAGCGAACACCTCGGACAGGATTGGACGGTCGAGCGCGGCATGCGCAAAGATACCTGATGGATTGGCGCGGATCCCAAGGTATGCGTGTTGGGGAGGTTAGTTAGCCCAGGTAGAGGGAGGGCAGAGGGTGAGGATGAGAGAGGCTAGCGGGGCGAGACCCTGGTTTACGTGTAAGGGCTGGACCGCAGGATGGTCCGTGCGCGAGAAGAGTTCGGAGGCAGAAGCGGCTGTCAGCGAGATGACGGATGCGCGCGGGGAAAGGCCAACACGCGTCTCGCCTGGCCTCGCCTCCCAATGCTGATGCTCCCTTTCCCGATCCGGCACTCCTCCTTCCCTTTGCGCCACCGCGGGAGTGCGCCGACGACGCTGGAGCACCGGGCGGGCAGGCGGCGGGAGAGAGGATCGTCGAGGATCTGGGCAGGGCCGGAGAAGGCAGGTGGGGCCCAGGAGGACGGCTGGTGACGTGTGGGGTCTGGACTGCGGCCTGGGCGCGATCGGGGATGGATCTGGCGAGCAGCGGCGCGGTCGTCTCTCCTCTCGAGTGTCTCTCTGCTTGTACTCTGTCTCCCCGCGCCACAGCCTCCCGATGATGACCGTCATGGCGCCTCCCGCCGTGTCCCCCGCTCCTCTGCCCACCGCCTGGACTGCCGACGCCAATGAGGCCCTCTGTCTCTCCCTCGGCACGTCCTCCGCCATCTCCGTCCGTCGCTGTAGCTGACCCCCCCACAGTCCGTGCAAAGGAGGACAAGGCGTCCCTCCACGCACGCGAGGCCTACGAAGGCTTCCACCCGACATTCACCTATCCCGTGCGTCGCGTTCTATTAGCACTCCCCCGTGCCACTGACCCACTCTCCCCAGATCTTCGGCGAAGACGAAAAGATATACGGCTACCGCGACCTCTCCATCGACGTGCGTCCCCCTACCCCCTCCCTCGCCTACTCCCCAACTGCTCACCTCCTCTCCGCCGCCCACCCCATACAGCTCAAATTTGCTTCCGGCTCCCTCGCCCAGCTTCTTCGCGTCCGCTTCTCCGACAAGCTCCCCGCTTCTTCCGCCGTCGACGACATCCAAGGCACCCTCAGCAAATTTATTCCACCAGGTGTGTGTGCATGTCCCCTTCGCCGTGCCCTGTCGGCCGAGACGGCGTGCCTACGTGGCCGTCCGCGCTAACCCGGTCGCGCAGGCTACTATACCGACGAGACAGAGTTTCTCGCCCGCGTCGAGCAGGACGCGACCTCCTTCACCCCGCCCGGCACACGCATCTTCTCCTACACCCGCCCCGCCAGCACCCTCTCCCGCAAGGGCAAGCACGTCGCCATCCCCCAGGTCCTCAGCCCCGAGGATGAGGAAACTGTCGATTTCGAGGCCTATCATGTACGTAATCCCATCTCTTGACGCGTCACTCTCTGGCACGCCTCGCTCTCATTCGGCGCCTTCGCCACGCGTCCCTTCATCGCCCCCTTCTCGCCTGCAGCGCGCCGTCATCCTTCCCCTCTTCCTGCGCCGCGCGGAGGTCATGCCGTGTCATTTTGTCCGCTAAGCCCTCCTCTGCCCTGGAGATCGCGTTCCTGCTGTGTGCTTCCTTCACCTGCTGACGCGTCCCGCTCCGTATATACCCGATAATCATTTCGGTCGCCACGCTCTTCATTCTCGCTGTCAACCGACCCTCTGCCCATCATTTTTGAATTACTTTCCCCTTGCCGCCCAATGACCTGCCGTGAACGCTAACCCGTCCACCCACAGAGCACATGGGACACGCCCGGCTTCCGGGAATACCATCGACGGATGCAACTCTTTATCCTCCTCTATATCGAGGCGGGCTCGTACATCCGCGAAGACGAGGGCAGCTGGGAATTTGTTGTTCTGTGCGTGCTTTGCCAAGCAAAGTCAGCGAATGATCCGCTGACAACTCTCTCGTGACGCGTCGGCATCTGCCAACCTGCCCTATCTCGCAAACGTACTTTCCCTTCCCGGTGACCCATTCCCGCAGGTACGAGAAGCGGAAGCGCCGAAGTGACCCTACCGTGGAGACGTACCATTTTGTGGGGTACGCGACGCTGTACCCTTTTTACTGCTTCCCGGAGAAGGTCCGCATGCGAATCAGGTGCGAGCGCTGATTTTCCCGATCCTGAGCGGGAGCGTTGATGGCGATCTGCGCGTGTAGCCAGTTTGTGATTCTGCCGCCGTACCAGCAGGAGGGGCATGGCTGTAAGTGGACGTTATTGATTCTGCGCACGTGTGCTGACGATCGTATATCATTTTCCCGCCGCATCGCGCAGCCGCGCTGTATACGGCGGTTTACCACCACGTGCTTGCGTCGCCGCTGATCGCTGAGCTGACGGTTGAGGACCCCGCGGAGGCGTTTGAGGACCTGCGCGATCGGAACGATTTGAAGCTGCTGCTTGGGAATGAGCGGTTCATGCGCGAGGCGCTCGGCGAGGCTGGTGGCTTCGGTGCGGTCTCTGGGTTCGGGCGGGTCGGGCGGACGAGGGGCGGGAGGGTGCACCATCCTGGGGAGCGGGGATGGACGAATGGGTTTGGAGAGCGGGAACGGGGGCTGGAGAAGGGTGGTGAGGGGGAGAAGGTGAATGGTGTAGGGGCGGCGAGGAAAAGGGGACGGCTGGGCCCGCCGGCGGATAAGGCGTGGGTGGAAAAGTGGAGGGTTGAGCTGAAGATTGCGTCGGTGAGTGCGGTTCCGATCCTTACATGTCAGTAGTTTGGCGAGGGACGCTGATGTGGATTGGTAGCGCCAGTTTCATCGGCTCGTGGAGATGCTGCAGTTGAGGTATCTGGACCCGTCGGACGTGCGCGGACAGAGGGCGTATAGGTTGCAGGTGAAGGAGCGGTTGTTCCGGTTTAATTATGTGCGTTCTTTTTTCGTTATGTTTTTATCGATCTGATGGGGGTGCGGGTGTTAGGAGATTTTGGCGCAGTTGGATAAGAAGGATCGGCAGGAGAAGCTGGAGGAAACGTT
The DNA here is from genome assembly GCF_001632365.1 of Laetiporus sulphureus 93-53. Classification (NCBI taxonomy): domain Eukaryota; kingdom Fungi; phylum Basidiomycota; class Agaricomycetes; order Polyporales; family Laetiporaceae; genus Laetiporus; species Laetiporus sulphureus. Next base: position 1,240,322 of record NW_024468512.1, on the reverse strand, counting down.
TAGGACTGTGCGGGAGGATTATGAGCGGATCCTTGCGCTCGTGAATTGGTGAGGGTGGCGGTGGCGGCGCGGTGTCTTGTCTGGTTGCTTGGATTTCGGGCTGCTAGATGAGGACCGAGTGCGCGCGCGGGGAGACGAGGCGCGATCGGGCAAAGGCGAGGTATGGTCTTTCGGTAATCGCTGCGGCGTGGTTGCATACTACATTCTGCGTACATTTGGGATCTCGGCATGTTTTTTTTCTCTCTCGTGAGCTTGCTGTTTTTTTTTTCACGACGTAGTTATAGTTTCTGTGTGTGTTCCCTGATCGTGTTGCCTCATGTATCTCTTACGTGGCATCTCGGTGTGAAATGAAGACGCGTGCGTGATGCCCGCTACGCAACTACCATGATCATGCGCGGGTTGTGGCCAAATCCGAATGAAGTGGGCGCCTCGGGCGCTTGGCGTCGCGTCTGTTTTCTGTAGCCACTCACACGTCTTTGCCTACAAGTCGAGCTCAGCCTCGGGTGGCCTACGTGCTCTCCACGACAGAATGAGCGTATACGCGAGCGAGTCTGAGCTCTCATACATGTCCAGTACGAGGTCGTACGCGACGGGCATCGACACTGAAGCCGACGAGGATCTCGAGGACGACGCGTCGCCTGCCCCCGCACCCGCCCCGTCCCCCGCACGCTCCAGCCACTACGCTTCCCGCCGCCGCCCTGAGCCTCCCGCAGACGACGACTACGACGATGCACCCGGTGCCGCCCCCGCCGACGTGCCGTTCGGGTTCTCCGCGCGCACCGCGTTCGACGCCTACTTTGAGCACGCGTCCCGGCCCGCACGCACGTCCGCCACCGTGTTCTCGCAGCTCCTCGCGCCGCTCACGCCTGCCGAGTACGCCGCCGCGCTCGCCCGCGCCCGCGCCCCCGCGTCAGACGCACTCTCGAACTGTGGGCCGCTGTGGGAGAATGGCCCGGTCGGGGTGCAGAGGAAGGTGTTTGCGCGGTGGGCGGTGGAGCTCGGCGAGGGGTTCAATTTGCTGTTTTATGGGTATGGATCGAAGAGGAGGGTGTTGAATGTGTTTGGGACCGAGGTCGCGAGGGGGAGGGTGAGGGTGGGGCCGCGTGTGGGAGGGCAGAGGGAGAGGGGAGGACGGGGGAGGACGCATGTGCTGGTGTGTAATGGGTTTCAGCCTGGGTTTGCGCTGAAGGATTTGTTGGGCGCCGTCGAGGCGATCCCGGCGTTGGAAGAGGCGCTGGAGGAGGTGGGCGCTGGTGCTGGGAAGGGGACGAGCGTGGAGGCGCAGACGCAGCGCGTGTACGACGTCTTTTCGAGAGAGGGCAAAGAGGAGCGCTTGCTCCTCGTTATACATAACATTGATGGCCCGGGGCTGAGGGGCGCGAAGGCGAAGGCGGCGCTCGCATTGCTCGCGCTGGCGTCGCGCATCCATATCGTCGCGTCGGTCGACCATATCGCGGCCCCCACACGATGGACACTCTCGGAGCTGTTTGCACGCAAGGACCTGCCGTTCCGTGCCCGGCCACAGGCGTCATCAAGCAACGTGAAGGGGAAAGGAAAAGGAAAAGCCAAGGACACAAGACGACAAAATACCGATGGAAACGACCTGCCCACATCCGGTTCACATCCTACGATACCTAGGAGAGGGTTCGCATGGCTCTGGCACGACCTCACGACCCTCGCACCATACGACCTCGAGCTCGCCTCCGCCGACCCCTCCTCACTCTCCGGCGCCTCCTTCTTCTCCTCCTCCTCGCGGCGCACCCAGCCCACCGCACCCGGCGCCCCTGGTGCCTCTCGCGCACAGATCGTCACAGAAAGCGCAGCGCGGCACGTCCTAGCGAGCGTCACGCAGAAGGCGCGCAAGTTGTTCGTCCTCCTCGGCGGGAAGCAGCTCGAGCTCATGGAGGCGCCCGGCGCGGGCGGCGTTGAGGGGGCGGCCTCCGCGGCGTATGACTATGATAGGCTGTTTGCGGCGGCGCGGGATGAGTTTGTGGCGACGAGTGATACGGCGTTGCGTGCGCTCTTGGGGGAGTTTAGGGACCATGGGTTGGTGGTGAGTGTTGCTGCTGCTGGAGGAGGAGCGGGAGGCGGGGGAGAGGCGCTGTGGATTCCGATGAGGCGGGATGCCTTGGGCAAGATCGTTGCGGAACTGCAGGCAGAGGGGATATGAGGTACTGCGGGCAGAGGGGTGGTGAGTGTTGCGACGTCATTAATCATTGGCCTTTACAATGCTCATATCAAATGCACAGAATTGATGCGTACTTCTACTCATACGTCGGCAGGGGCATTACTTTTGCTCATGCGTAGGTAGGGACATTGTAGTCGGTGTGAATGAAAATACGACGGATCTGCGATATCTGCCTTGAGTTAGGGCCCTTGCGTCTTGCTGGTATTTATGTAGGCCGAGCACAGTACAATACCTTGATCACCCACGAATCTGTCGTCTGGAACGTCATCAATTATGTACAGATACATACATCCAGTCAAGTACTATCAGCCCTTAGCGAAGTAATGAGTTTATGCCGCCGCCGCTGCCGCCTCTGGCTCGACGATTGGTTCCTTGTGTTCCTCCGTCGCTTCGGTGATATCTGCCTCGACTTGCTCGGTCTCTGCTTTCTGGATGGCCTCTTCTTTGTGCACGGCTTCTTCCTTGGCTTCCGTCCCGTTCTCGGCCTTCTCCTCGGCATGTTCCTCTGCCGACTGACCTTCTACGTGTTCCTCCGCGACCTCTTCGCCACCCTCTTCCTTCGCTCCCTTGCTTCCCATTACAGTGGCGTTTATCCTGTGCGATATCCATAGCACGTCAACACCCCGTTCGTGTTCTCGAACAAAGCCTGCGACTCACGTGACCATGACATGGACCTTCTCTTTCTCCTCGCCCTCGCTGTTCTGCAGCTCGACGGTAAAGCGCTTGCTTCCCTTCCAGCCGTAGCTGCCAGTGGCAAATGTGGAAGGAAGGAGGGTTGCTGTGCCGATATAGCCTGCATCAGTGGAGGGATCAAATACGCCTTCTTTGCCCTGAGCATCGGGGAGGACGGGTGGTGTGTGCGTAAAATTGACATGCAGGGGCGCCGCGCGCGCTTTGAACTCGGACGCAGCGATGTTTACCTGCAGGCAGGCAAGCTTCGCATGAGAAAATATCGCTGCGAAGTAGTGTTGAAACGCACCTTGGGCCCTTTCTTTCCGCCTTTGCGCGACCTCGAGTGCGTGTGTTCGGTCTTTGGCGCCTTCGCGGAGCGGGTTGTGGGTCCCGTTGCTTCGCCCTCCGCAGCGCGTTTCGTTCCTACGGTCGTATACGAATAAGAACACCCGAGTGCTGCCTGGCCATCGCGCTCACCTGCCATGGTGATTGTCAGTGGGAAAGGGGGATAAGATGCGGGTCGAATGCGGCGGGAAAGTGGGAAGGGAAAATATGGGGCGGGGAATCACTTATTTATCGGGGGAATGATGGAAAGGGGCGTGTGGCTGAGGCCGACGGGGGGCTTGTCCCATGACGACCGCGTGCGCGCCCGACAGCTCGTCCCCAGCTGACGTATCGTGTCGAGACGCGTCGGTGGCGTAGGACAAATCACGTGAGTAAAACGTATTTTATGATCACTTAAAATAATAAAATAATAAAATCGCTTGCACGCCAGAAACCAGGTGAGCGCTCGTGTGCGCGTCCTCCGTGATCAAGCTCAGCAGGTTGACGACGGATTCCGAGTCAAAGACGCTGCCTCGACGATGTCTTTGAGCCTTGATTGAACGCATCGGGCGAGCAGAGCACCGTCGTGGTTCACGTCCATGTGGTTACTTCAGGTAGGCTTGCTTTCAGAGCTCAGTATCGTTGCACTGCACTAATATCCTCCCTCTATGTCTCACCAAGGAAAGCGTGGTATCGTCCTGCATTGTAATTCCAGCTAGGTTATTCCGCCATCCGCAGCTGTGCTATTGCAATAATCATGGATTACGGGGGTCATGCAGAATCATTACTCCCTGTTGAGATTACCGACTCCGTTATAGATCACCTACGGGATGACTATCCCTCGCTTTTCGCATGTGCGCTGGCATGCCGTGCATGGCTTCCGAGAGCCCGATTTCACATATTTCGTCGCGTTGTTGCAATGGACGTAGCTGGCTACGACCGTCTTGCCCACCTTAGCAATGCCAACCAAGATATCGCATATGCAATTGTACACCTCTCCATCATCAAAGGGTCCCAACTCAGACGCACCAACGTGGATCGCGAATGGCCGACGATCCTGTCGAAGCTTTCTAGATTGGAAGACCTTTCCGTGAGCCAGTGGTCCGCGTCGGAGCTGCCTGAAGAAGTTGTGCAAGATCTGCCAAAGTACTTTTCTCACATCAAGACCCTCCGTCTGCAGGGCGTGCACGCATGGAGGCCATGGAAGCCCGACTTCCCGCGCCTCCTCTGCGCTTGCTCCGAGCTCTCTGTCCTGTACCTCGACTCCATCTGGTGGCTTGACCCTCCTGAGGAGTTCATCACCCTTCCCACATTGCATCCTGATGGTCCCCTCCCGCCTGCGGTAGCTGCGAGCATGCCCTCGAGAACGGTTCCTCTCGAGGCACTCTGTTATTCTCAATGTCAAGAACACGTTGCCGCTTGGCTGATGCGCAGCCCGCTGCTTGCTGGTCTTCGCCGATTGCAATGCCTGTGGGCACCCAACAGCCAAATCATGCGGATCACGCATGGGTTCCTCCGCGCGGCGGGGACATCGCTCGAGGAGCTCTGCCTCGTGCTTGACAGCGTGCCCTTCGCCTTTCTGGTACCGACCTCCACTCGACAACTGAATCTTGAACGAAATCCCTGTCTCGTCTCAGTTCACATCAGGTCCGCCAACGTTGATCCTTCAACGGCTCACACTACCCTGTACATGTTACGGAACATTATGCTGGTCTTGCAGAACGTGCACGCAAACAACTGTCCTATACAGCACCTCACTGTCAGCCTTGCTAGGGAGGAGTTCATTTTCGAGAGTATCGACTCTCATGGACCACACGGGGGCAGACTTACCGCAACTAGAGTGTGGCGTCGAATTGACGATGTTTTAACCAAGTTAGCACGCAAGGATTCCGAATTGACATTCACATGCAATATCCTCGATCACAGCTCTGATAATGTCGATGAGTGGGCTTCCGACGCGGTGGACGACGTGTTGCATTTCGTGCCCCAGCTGAGAGCCACGGATTGTGAGATACGGGTCGTGTGTGGGATCCGCTGGTCTGATGACATTTCATCTGGTATGCCTCTCGGAGGAATGTTCGTTGGCGAATTCCTTGAGCGCCGATTCGAACGTAGAAGTAGGGTGCTACACAAAGAATAAATCGTTCATGTCCTATATATGATGATGGCTAAGCATGACTTCGAATTTCTGTTCAATCTCGGGACGCTTGCTTGACTTTAGCTTTGTTATGTAGGAACATAAATATCTTCATGTGAGAGTGGAGCGAACTATATAAAATACACAGCACTATCCAGAAAGAACACGGTACAAGATTATGCAATTCCTGATTCACCGCCTCGATTCCCGTCCGTATCTATCCCTTGAATCGTTTCGTCGTCCAGCACGGTCCTGCAAATCATCCCGTCTCCTATCGTAGTCATCTCTCAATCGTCTCGCATCCTTGTCCACATCGCGCCGAGGCAGCGAGCGCGAGCGAGATTGGCGCCTTGGGCTGTCATACCGCCGGCGAGGCGGCGGTGATGGAGACCGTGGAGGCGTGCGGGCGCGATCGTGGCCACGTCTGTCCGGGGTGTAGTCCCTGCGACGTAGAGGTGGCGACTCACGGCGCGACCTGTATCTGTCGCGCTCGTCCCGGTATTGAGGGGGAGGCGACGGAGAGGGACGTCGATCGCGGCGTGGAGGAGAGAGCTGATCACCACGTCCTCGGCCGCTCTCCCGACGAGGCGGGGTGCGTGAGTACTCGCGACGGTCTCTCCGTGGAGGAGTGACAGTCCGCCGCCTTCGGGGCGAGGAGTCTGACTCGCTCTCTGATGAGGTGGGCTCAGAGTCGGATTCGGAAGAGGCCTCATCGGAATCCGAGTCTGACGAAGAATCCGACGACGATGTCTCAGCTTCCAGCATCGCTCGCCGCTGTTCCATGATGATCCTGGGTGCGTTCTACGGAAACGAAAGTCAGATGATATACATTCCATCAATCTGACGTAGACATACCTTCAGGTGCTCGCGCATCTCTTCCGTGACAGCGCCCAAACCGATGCTCGTGAAGTAGTTGATGGCGAAACGAGTGTCCTTCGGGTTGTCCATGGGGAACATGCCTCGGCAGCACGCCTTCACCTCATTGTCCTCGAACCTCTCCACCACGTTCTTCAGTCCCATCGATTCGGTAACCTCATTCATCATGATCTTGATGAAGATGCGGCTACTCGACGTGGTATCATCCTCGGTGAGCTTGATACATTCAAGTGCCGCCCATGATATTGAGTCGGTCGCAAACAGGTGACCGAAGAAACGAGCAATGTTGCGGAGACGGTTCGTCTCGTAGCGATGGATTGTGGTATAATAGTTGCCGAACGCTTGCTCGAAACAGTCATTCCAGACTCGGTTGAGCTTGCAGAACCGCTCGCCGATGAGCCCATAGAACGTCGAGTAAGACCGCTCTTGAGAACAACACTCAATGATCATGTTGCACATTTCGATCTGCAGAAGATGTAAGTACTACGAATTGTCAGATCAATCAATGGACAACGTACCTCCTGTCCTTCCTTAATTTGCACCTTGAGTAACTTGTGAACGGCTTCTTCATAGTTCAGAGCATTCATAATGGTCAAGTAGATGACACGGCGCAAATTGAGCAGATTTGTTTCCGTTCGGTCCTCAATGCCTTGCTTTTCTTCGACTGCCAAATCGTCGAGTCAACTGCGAGGTCCGATAGGATCTGTGGGACATACCTTCTTCCTCGTCTTCATCAGATGATTCCTCCGAACCGCTCTCTTCCTCTTCCGATCCCTCTCCGAGAATCTCAGTCTTGATAGACTTATACCTCTCCTCAATCTCGAGGTAGTTCGGGTCATATTTGAAGATATCTATATGGCCAATCAACATGTCTACAAATACAATACCCACGATATCAACTCACTTAGGCCTTCCTGCACCTGAAGTTCTTCCTCCAGCTGGATTTGGTGTGTGATCTGGTCATCTTCTTCCACTAAATCCAGGCCCTCAGGGATAATCGGGTTGTCCTTATACTTGTCCTTCCGGACCTGCATGAGCACCTCAATCATATACTGAACACGCTGGCTGATAGTGCCCTCGTTGAGCACAGCCCTGAAGCGTTCGAAAACGGTCGCATTCGCTTTTGGTGAGTTCTCGGCAAGAAAGGCGCCGACCTCGCGCATGAATCCGACTGCAATTTCAATGGAGTCGTCAGTCGGACGTTCAAGCAATAAGACTAGGATCTGCAGCGCGATGATCTCGTGTGCAACTCCTTGATTGACGAGATGCGCGATGAAGGTGGTCGTGGAATGGCACACAATCTGCGAAATCGTGGTTAGGAATGTATCACAAATATACAGCGAGGAAATCTTACTTTGTCATTGCGCTTGAAAGCTCTGCGGAATTGACTGATCAAGCGCGTGAGGACCAGCTCTCCGACCTGGGGCAACTTAGTGTTGATGATAGCCACGAGCGCTGCGAATACCGGGGTGAACGGCAAACTGGCTGCTTGCGCCTTCATAACACTCCGCGCAAACAGTCCCCGTCCACGAATAAGGTTCTCCTGGAACAGTTCCGGAATAATGTGCTTAATGTTGGCGACGTTTACTCGGTTAACGATACCGGTGATAGACTTGCGCAGCGCATCCCATGAGAGTCGTTGATACTCGGCACTGGCTTTGTCCTTTGATGCCGCCTCCTGCATGGCACGAAGACGCGCTGGCGGCAGGTAGACACCACCAGAACGAGTGCCGGTAAGCTTGGCAAACTCAGCTTTGGCATCGAACCCGGGCTCCTTCTTCTTTTCCTTCTCTTTCTCCTTCTCCAATTTCTCGAGCTCAGTCGCAGCCATACGCGCAGCTAGCTGTCGCTCTCGTTCTGCCCGCCGTACAGGGTCTACGTCGCTGACCTTTGGCATGTCCACAATGCGTGCTGGCGGTGGAGGCGACGCGGACCTGCGTCGTGTCGCTGGAGGCTGCTCATTTTCTGAAGTGCGCGACTGCGACCTGCAGACAACAATCAACATGCAACTATATGCAAACAAAAATAGCACGCACCTCTTCCGCTTTGGATATGAGCCATCAGCAGGAGCAGTCGGGGACATAGTCATTGCTGTTGCCATCGTTGTCGATGTTTGGCGGTGGTCGTTCACTGCAGTCCGGTAAATAAGCGCTCAAACGCCGAGCCTCATCATATTTGGGAGTATTTGTCAGCAACTCTTTGAACCACAGCTGAGGCTTTATTACCTTTTATTACCCAAGTCCACTGCATTCCAATCGCCTCTACAGTCTGTTCATTGCGCCATCGCGAGGCCCTGTTTGCAATAAGCTCGCCATTCAGTCTTATCCGGACGTAGCATCCAAAAGCTCCATGTGCTGAACGTGACGCAAATGACTGACACTACTAATAGTAAATAGACCCGCTTATCTCGCGGGCCTTGCTCTTTCATGGGACGCTAAGGGTTATCCAATAGCACTGCTCCGAGGATGTCTGGCATTGAGGGCTTGAAGGCGATTCCGTCAATTACCAGAGTATGTACTCAAAATCTGTTCAATCTAGCCAAGATTGAACGTATCGCTAGCTCAGTAACACCGTAGTGAGGATTCTGGGACAGGTAATCTCCAGTATCCCAGATCCTATGAATCAGGGTTGACAGAGACGTTCTGCCTACTTTCGTAGAACCCGGGGCAGTACACTTTGCAGGGTATGTCTGTCTGCTGATATGTTTTACGTTGACTCACGGCTTATGATCGCAGGAACGAACACCTATCTCGTCGGAGAGCACAACCCATACATCCTGGTTGACACCGGCCAAGGCCTAGATGATTACATACCGCACCTCCGAGAAGCCTTGCAGGATCCCTCTCGTACGCATCGCTCAGGCGAGTCAGATATCTCGGATATCATCTTGACGCACAAGCACCACGATCACGTCTACGGCTTACCTTCGGTCCTGACCATGCTACGCCAACTATGGTCAGAGAATCCGAGCACTTCGTCCCTCCCATACCCACCTCCTCGCATTCACAAGTTCCCGTTGCCCGCTCCCGGCTCGATGTTCCAGTCCGTCCTCGAGTCGGTATCATCGCTGCCTCCAGACTACTATGTACCTTCGCCCTCCGGAGATCCCGTCCACCAACTTCAGGACTCGCAGGTCTTCCAGGTTACAACTTCCTCCGCTGACGCGACGAGTTCCGTTTTGTGCGTGCTGCATACCCCCGGCCACACTGATGACTCTCTCTGTCTGTACTATCCGGAGGATCGCGCTTTGTTCACTGCGGACACGGTCCTCGGCCATGGCAGTTCCGTCTTCGAGGACCTTGGCAAGTACATGTCCAGCTTGCGCAAGATGATCGACTTCGGGGTAGAAGGATCGAAGTACGGACGCGTGTATCCAGGGCACGGGCATGTCGTGGTGGATGGGCTGAAGCACGTCAACATGTACCTGAGGCATCGGACCACTCGAGAGGAGCAGATCCTCGATGTGATGAAGAAGTCTGCTCCGCCAAACGAGTACTGGACGACATGGACATTGGTTAAGACCATATACGCGGACTATCCACGGGAGCTGTGGGAGGCCGCCGCTAGGAGTGTTGATATGCATTTGCGCAAGCTGGAAGGCGAGGGCCGCGTGCAGTTTAAGAGCGGAAAAGGCGAACATACAGAATGGGAATTCATACGCTAGCTCTACCCGGTGTATGTGGCAGTCGTAGCCTCAGACTTCGTATTCATCCTCAGTACATGGAAGGAAGCGGGTATATCCAGTCAGTTACAATGCGTCGAAATTGATATGATGCGAAGCTCTTCGTCTCTCCAGCTCATCTTCCCTCTGTGGGTTGCGCTATATATTAGCCTCCACACCCGGTCAATGACAAGGACGCTCACCTTTTCGTTCAGATGTAAGATGAATACGATCAATGCGAGGATGGCTGCCGCAGCAACAACAGTCAACGTCACCCACGGGATCCATTCTCCCGGTCGTAGGTACAACTCCCGTTTCCATACATCGTCCTCTCCGATCGGAGGGCTGATCACGACCTTCGAATTGGGAATCACGCCCTCGATGTTGATATAGTGTTTGTCGGAATGTTTTGTCGAGCCGACAAACAGATTTTCGATATAATTGTTGGTGCGGCCGAGGCCGAAGTAGGAATAGGGTGTCAGAAGAGCATTATATGCCGTTTGTGGTAGTTGGCCGACTGGCAAAGGAGTGAACATCGGACAAGACGACGTTCATAAACATTATGATACACACCTGCGGCAGCCGACCGTTTCCCTGAAGTATCGAGAACAGTGTATTTGAACGTTGCTCCTGGATAACTCACTCCGAATGGCTATAGACGGTCAGTCCGTCGAAAGATCACAAGTAGTGCGAGGGCTCACGTAGTAGGTTCCATTCGGTGATTTGCAAACACCACCACCGCACGCTCCATTAAGCACTGAAAAAGCCAATAAGATCACGACCACTATGCTCAGTCAGACTGAGACAAACCTATAGCCTTGAGGAAGAACGCGTCGTAATAGAAATTGTTCTGCACAAAGAGTACGTTTCCTTCGCCCTGCTTGCCCGTGCGCTGCACCATGAAATCCAACGTGCCCTGTGTTGGCCATCAGCAAACTTACCCAGCTCACGAATAATCTGCTCACATCCTCGTCCACATCCAAGAATGCAGCGGACCGCGCATCCTGGATATTCCGCAAAGCGTCGGCGCCCTTCTTCACAACACTCCACCCTCGACGAGCATGCTCGGCGCTGCATCCAGGAACCCCTGAAGCGCACGGCACTGATAGTGCCAGCTGAGGCGTCTGTGTCCGCTTCGAACCTGAGCCTGTGACAACGATAGTAAGGATATCCGGGAAGCCATCTTGGTTGACATCGCCCAATCTCAGCGGTACGGGGACGGCGGGCTGGCTAGTAGTATCGAGGACGAGCAGAGATGGCGGGAGCGAGGTCCCGCGGGCTGGAGGGAAGACCTCGAATACCGGTATACGCACGAATGCCTGTCTCATCTGTAAGCCCGTGTTTGCCGCTTCAGTAAAAATAAAACGCGTACATCATTGTCGCTTGAATCGTTGAGGTCGAATCTAAACTCAAGATCTGCTGTGCAAAGCTGGTCTGGAGGACGACAAATCCGTCGACCATCTTTCACTCCAGAGGAGGTCGGGGACGAGCATAGAGGCAGCTGCTTATTGAACGCGATGTTGATGTAACAGTCGGAACCCACACCCGAGCTTGACGATACTGAGGAACACGTGGCGAAAACCATGTCGACAGTCCCGTCTCGGTCTGTATAGGCAGATATCAGAGAATACTACAGGTACGAGACAGACTGTCCAACATACCCATATCGGCGAAAGATATTGACTGCGTCCCTTGAGGGAGACGGCCGATCTGCACTAGAACGAAACCACTATCCTTGTTGTTCATCCATATCTGAAAATATTTTGATCCACCCCTGCCCTCATCGCATACCAAGAACAGGTCTATGACTCCTGGTCAGATAGACACTACAAGCAATATACCACACGAACCCGCTAAACAGTCACCATTCAGATCAATGGCTGCATTGCTATGCGGATTGGATAGCGTGCACCGAGCACCGTTGAAATTAGGTTCAGTTCTGAAAATGCAGATCAGTTATTATGCAAGATAATATGTGACGAGCACAGAGCGGGCTTACAAGTTGAACATAGCAGAATCAGGGTCTGATGAGTTCCAAACATTTTTCCACATCCTGAACGGAGAGCTCGAGGGTGCAGGTGACGGGATGCCCAGAAGGTCAACTTTTAACTCTCCAGTTATGTCCATCGGAATGGGCTGCGCTTGCACAGACGGTGGTGCTAAGATTGGGTGGAGTGCTGATAGACGGGTCAGCTATGACAAGACGATGTGTAGTAGGCATGACATGCCGACCTACCAAACCCTCCTCCGGGGATTGCAGTATATACCTGCAAGGATAGCTGACTAGCAGCACTTGCTTGACTCATGACCAGCAGGTCCAGTTTCCCGTTCTGTGTGAAGTCTCCTGGCACAACATTGATGACTTTCTGAGGGTGCCGGAATGAAGCAGATTTGCGGAACGTATATTCGTCTACGAGATTATCAATTACTTTAAACTGCATAGTACTTCAGAGGCTCACCATGGTGCCACAAATACACTGACAACGTTTGTCGATCAGGTCCCAAAGCGAGCAAGTCCAAGCTTAGATTGGCCTGAGTTTTGCACCGCGGAACTCACAAACGATGCTCACAACTGGTCGCCGTTGAAATCTCCGAATGCTATGACGCCTCCTTCACCGTCAACTCCTAGGGTGCCCGCACTTAGCAAAGCATTGCCACTGAAACGTTTGGGCGAGAATGGCCAGATAGCTTGAGCAGGAGTGGCAATCCAAGCAAGCAGCAAGAGAGCAACAGATAGCCCTGGTCGCGATTCACTGCCGCGGAGGAAGACCATTGCTTGACTGCAGTGGAAAGTAGGCCGCAGGTGCTGATCGCAAGACGAAGTTGAGCCTGCGAGCCACGAGGCAACGTCGTGAAGAACCACCGCAAATGACGGTTGCTCCGAGTGATTGTACTCAAAGACTGCGGACAAGGTTAGAATTAGAGCAGCATTAGGGCACGCAACTGAGCAAGTCCTCAAGTCAAAGCGCCTGTATACGCATGAGATAGGCGCCAGACGCGGACACGCTCAACTCCGACTCGGACGCGTTTCTCCTGCGTCCTTGTGTGCTCAAACACCCGCTCTCTGCACGCTTTATATCATGTAATGCTCATCCATACTATCTGAATTATGTTATTTGCTTGGCCTACGATTTACTCGACCAGAAGCGCGAATCCATCCAGCAGAGCCGCCAGCCTCGTCCACGGTCCCCGACTACTGTCAAGGAGGGACAACCTCTCTGAAATCGCAGTGACGCACATTCACAGAGCTTTAACGCATTCAGTCATGCTGCTTCAACGCCGATAAGCGTTATGGTCAGGCTGTGGCAAGGCAAGAACGCTGTACATGCAACGGTGGCCCATGCTCACCTCTTGTGAGTGGCTGGCCACATTGCTTCATACCAAGTGGCATTGCCCTGCACGTCTTCGGTGTCATCTTTCTATCAAGCTGTCTGGATGTGGCTGTGCGAGCATTCGGTACTGGGCGGTGTGCTTCTTGGTCTCCCATGGTCCTCCTCGATGGCTATAAGATGTGTTGCGCAGTGAGTGCCCGTATTCCAACTCCCTGCATTTTCTCCAAGCTACAGCAATGTGTGCAATCTTCATAACAGACGTTCATGTCAGCCTTACTGAGGCTGACCAGTCAAGATCACAATATGAGAATGTCCTTCGCTGCATCCTGCTTGTCAGCCTCTTAAACCCTCTTCTCACAACAACAATATGCTCTAAACTCTTCCATATCCTCAGCTTCAGCCAAGTATGCCCCGGTCGCAGCAGCCATATCTGAATCCGCCCAAGCTACGGCGCATGTCCCAGGACCCACCTTTCTTGGTCAGACGATCGACCCGAGAATTACTCTCAGATCATCGACACCGTCGCATTGGCGATTCCCATTTGCTCAAGCAGCGGTCGGAAAAAACGAGGATACGGACTGCTGGAGTCACGTTACGGGCTCTGGCAGAATATGCACAGCGAAGAGGGTTGCAGTATCGTAGGCGACAAACCATACTGGATCTTACTCGTTTCACCAAAGTATGTCACTAGAAACTATGTCCATATTCACGCGCCTTGACAAGAAAATCCTTCAGCCGACGAAGGTCACATCACAACCACGGGACGAGCAGGATCATATTCCTATCGTCCTGCTGTCTCCCTTGAATGCAGTATGCTGCGAAGAGCTTGTTCCAAACGTGCATGGATGTGTATACACGGCATCTCCGACGTTCGAGAAAGTCTGTCAACTATCGACATTCCACCTTTTCGTACGCTTGGAGCCACCAGGCAATACCCTCGAAAAGGCGCGATACTATGGTATCTACACCGCCAGAGAGGGACAGCGACCGCTTAATAATGTCGAATGGCAACGACTCGCTCTGCAGGTAGGTACCTTGTTGCCGATCCATGCACATCTTATAATGAAACGCATGGAACAGGAAAAGACTTCCGTTCTGAACCTGCACGAGGTCTTCGATCCGGAAGTCCCACGAGAGGAGATGAAGAAAGCGTACGATGCGGGAGGGCGCGAATTGACGACTGTTCTTCTGGAGAATCGGGGCTTTGATCGCAATTTCTATGACGAGGTCATGGCTATCGACATCAGTCTCGTTCATCCCGTGGCACTCCCCGAATGTCTCCGCAGGAAGTCGGTCGACTGGAAGAAGGTGCATGAAGAGTGGATGGATGAAATGGCTGCAGACATGACGCGTGCGACATCATTGCCTTGCATCGACTCTGACAGACCATCGATGAAGCTGGAGGGCTACGCGGAGGAGCAGAGGATAAAGAGAAGGGCGACGATTTGACGTCCTGGCTTGTTGGGAGATGCTTACTAGCTAACCTGGGACCGTTGATTTCACTCTGGGACTTGAACATTAGACCATACAATGTTGTGTTCGCCCATTGACTTTAAATCCGAACGTTACAAGTATACGAGATACAATCTATCAACCATACGCTCACATTCGTAGTAGAATGCACGGCCATATCATTGTCATAACAATCTAGCTTGAGGGCAGTTCCTTATACCGACAAGTCTTGATCCATAAACCGAACCGTAGGTAACCAAAGCTAGTTCATCCAGCCTTGTGCAACGTATAGTCATTCACCGCACAATGCTCTACTGAACCTTGATCTTAGGTGAGGTCGCTAGCCTCGCGTGAGCCGCGGCACGGAAGTTCCTCAGCGTGCGCGTCGAAAACATGATGGCCAACAGCGCGGCGCAAGCAGCACGGGCATATTCTGGGTCCACCGGCTGTACCTTCTCTTCCTCAGTCATCGCTGCACCAAGCCACCCCATGGCTACAGCGTGTGCGTCCGCCCAAAAGGGCTGAGCGTGGGTGAGGAGTGCGTATAATCCAGTGATGACAGGAGCACACCAGAGGTCGGTGGTGGTCCACCCGAAAGGCATCAGGTCGGGTGGCGTGGTGACTGTCAGAGCGTACGGTTGGAGGAACGAGAAGAGGTTCACGAAAAACCAACCGCCATTTGCGGTGATCTAGAAGAGAATGTTACAGAAAGTTAGCATATGTATGTGAAAAGATGGCATGTTACTGACCAGAGATGCCATGAGCAACGACCACGGAGAATTGGACACCTTCTGCACCGAGTGGCCAACAATCATCGGCGGTATGAGGTCGCAAAGGAGAAATGCACGTGTAAAGCCGTCTAGAACCGAGACAGGAAGTTCACCCTGCAGTGCCTGCTGGGGGACCGATGGTAGCCAGTTTACCACAGCCTGAATAGCTGAGTACAACGCTGGTCCTGCGCCCGATATCATGAACGAGCACGGTATCCCGAGAGCAGGTGCTATTAAATGCCGTTCAGTCACTGTGCGCTTACTGACTCGATGCGAGATTTGCCACGGACCTGTTATAGCTTCTCCACCAAACACGACGAGGAGAGTGGCACTAGCATCCCTCAGGAACGATCTCTCCTGAACCTCCTTAGTAACGGCCTTGCCTCCAGAGGCTTCTACTTTCGCGACGTGTTGTGCGTGGAATTGCTCTCTGAGCTGGCGAAGGGCAATACACGTCCGGAGCGCTGCCGCAACGTCCAGCAAGCAGAATGGGAGCCCGAACCAAGTAAATGGTGCGACGGGTTCCAGGGCATACCTGTACACCTCGACGAAGGGGGTAAGGAGAAAGTACAGCATCCTGTCGAGTGTTACAGAGTTAGACAACGCAGGTCCCCTTTGTATTCCGAGGTAGTAAGACGTCTGATATGACCCTCGGGGACCCTAAGCGAGAGCCGCGGAGGCCTTTCATCGCTGTCGGCGGCGTCCCGCATGGCACGGCACACGGCACGAAACACGTTTGCAGAGAACAGAAGTACTTTGTGAGATTATGCCACGTGCCACGAAAGCAATTCGACAACCTGCAAGACGCGCCAAGTTAGTCTTGGGAGACAAGGGCATGCCATCTGTTCGCGTGGACGAGCCGTACTCGTTAGAAACCTTTTGCTTCGCACATCCTTCATGCTTTTCTACATCATAAAGTCCATAAATAAGGGCCATACAGCATATGACACCCGCCACATAGGGAAAGCGAATGTAATTACAAGAAGATGCATGTAAAGTGGAGAAGCCCAAGTCAATATCCAGAACATCTGCGCCCGCACCCAAGTATGAACACCATCTCACTGCCATCGTCCATGTCTAACAGCACTTTCCGCTCTGCATGGTGTTGGCATCTACACTTGGGCTGACGGTGATAGAGTCACCTGTCGGTGGCTTGATCGGGTCTGCTGATTGTTCGAGCGATTTGCTGGACACGATACGATATATATCTGAGGCCGCATTGATCGCAACAACGCACGGAGCACGACAAATACAAATGACATACCAGTCAAAATAGTTTGGAAGGCGGACTCGACGTTCGAAGCGTCCAGCGCTGACGTCTCAATGAAGGAGAGATTGTTCTCAGCTGAAAGCAACTTTAGTGTGAGTATGCAGGCGCATTGATGTCATACACACCAGCGAATGTCTTCGCCTCCTCCGTTGGCACTGCCCGCAAGTGCTTGAGATCACTCTTGTTCCCAACGAGCATGATGACGATGTTGGAGTCAGCATGGTCACGGAGTTCCTTCAGCCATCGTGTCACGTTGACGTATGTTGCGTGTTTGGCAATATCATAAACGAGTAGAGCACCGACGGCACCCCGATAATATCTGTAGCAAAGGTCAGTGACAGTCCGTCAAGGCAAGTTGGAGAGGCTACTACTCACGCGGCTGTAATGGCACGATACCGTTCTTGGCCGGCTGTTACAAGTCGCGCAATTAGCACCAGTCCCACCTATGCGATCCTACTCCACAGATTCCGGCTCCAGTTATGCCATGAAGGCCTCACTCGCAATACCGCCCGGACCAAATCCGGCGGTCACTGACAGCCACATGCAAGTGGGAGTTAACTCACCAGTGTCCCAAATCTGCGCCTTCAGAGTCTTTCCATCCACCGTTATTGATCGTGTTGCGAACTCGACACCAATCGTTGACTTAGTCTCGAGGTTGAACTCGTTACGTGTGAAACGCGAGAGAACTATTGCCATAGCAGAGGTCGTTATCGACCATTTTCCAGACCATAAACGACAACGTACGATTGCTGTACGCAGGGTATCAGCATGAACAAGCAAGTATTGAAACAGAAGAGACGATATACGTACGACTTCCCGACACCAGAGTCGCCAATGAGGACGACCTGACACGCACAGCTCCAATGTCAACCCATGCTGTACCACAGCAGCCTGCTCGCACGCACCTTGAAGAGATAGTCAAAGTTGCTGCTCTCCGCCATCGTTAAGCGTTAGATATGAAAGGTGTAGAGATCTGGTTGATTATCGTGATCGAGAGCGTGAAGGATGGAGGACAAGGCCAAGGTGGAGTAGTGGCAGCATATTACAGCGAGGCGATGAGAGCGACGGCGCGTGGCGGACTTTGAATTCGTTGATGCAACGTTCGCTTACGGTCAGTTGTGTCGCTCTGTCTCCATCTATGCTGCCGTTTTATGACATCTCAAGCTGAGAAAATAGTAGGACGTTGAAGAGTGAAATGACAATTTTTATCGGCTGTTCCTCTGATGTGTCTATCGCTCGTTCTGGCGGCTCCCAGCTAAATCATAGCTTAGTGCTTCCTCAGCGCCATACTGTTTCCTGCAAGGAGCGTATAAGTGCGGGTGGATACCATGTTTCTTCATACTCGTCTCGTCTTCGATGGGGCCGAATGTCTCGGGCTTGTGCAAGTGACACCGTCGCCACCGTCGCCCAAGACGGACCGCATTACACATGCCGATCTTCGCAAGTGTTCTTAGATACCACTCATCCTGGAGAATGTGCTAACATTATTGTGGCGACGCTATGCATTGATCGCCGTTGTCGCCCACGGGGATGGTACTATGGGCATGGCGAATCCATTCGATGTACGCTTCTCCCGTGGCGTTCTGCACCCGGTAGCCGCTACACCATACAAGCTGGATATCAATGCGATTTGGGCATAAGGAACGCTGAACTCTCTGATTACGTATCAAACGGACGATCAGCTGAACGCGCCAGCGCCGCTTTTGTACATATTTGAGAACACCGGGCGCTTTGATAACTGAACTTTGTCCCCTCTGGATCGTTCAGCAGGTGGATTCTAAGTTTGATGCCGTGCCATTCTGTACGGTTAGATGGGTTGGCCGCATATATAAACGAAAGCAAGGTGCCATTGCTTGCGCCAGTATCAGCACCCAGACATCCTCGACTATACCTTACTAGCGACAGTCAAGCAGTCAAGATGGCTCTGATGTCTGCTGCTTTCAACAACTTCGATCTAGGCAGCGGCATGCTGCTTCCGATAGTTCTGGGCATAGTTTCGTATCACATTTTGTCTGTTGTCATCTCCACAGACGATTATTTACGAATCACATAGGTTGCCCACGTTGTCTTCAAGAAGTTCGAGCCAGCGGGGTTAGTGCCCCTCACTGCGTTGTTGGGAGTGGTACCTGCCATATCAGCATATATGCTGCGCGATTCTCACACGTCGATCACCTGGACGTCGCTGGTTGCATATCTATACTATTATGCGGCCTTATTGACATCGACGGTCATGTATCGCTTGTCTCCTCGGCATCCAATGGCAAAACACCCCGGTCCAATCATGTGTAAGATTTCCAAGATCTGGCTGACCTATATCGTAACTCGAGGCAAATTACACATTTATCTACGTCAATTGCATGAGACATATGGGCCTATTGTCCGCATCGGTATGCCTTCCTAATGATTTGTCCAGATATGACTGCTCACTATGTGATTAGGACCTAATGAGATATCTGTCGTCGATGTCGAATTGATTCCGTATATTTTGGGACCCGATGGCATGCCGAAGGGCCCTCGTACGTCACCAATCGCGCACTATACGGATTTGACATAATGTTGCCTTTGCGTCAGTTTGGGATGGGCGCCGTATTGCAGGAAGGCTCGGCACGAAGGATGCTCGCGGCAACATGATCGCTGCTCGGGATAAGCGGGTTCATGCTGAGGCCAGGCGAGTGTGGAATCGCGCGTTCACCCCGGCCTCCGTCAAGGCATACGAACCTATCATCATCCATTGCTTGGAGGAACTGATGGACCGACTCAAAGAAGCTGCAGCAGAAGGTAAACAAGCCGATGTTGCGCAATTATTGAGCTGGTTCGCGTGAGTATCCTCCTTGATGTTCCAACGGTGTTGTTCAAACATCTGTTGAAGCTTTGACTTCATGGGAGAAATGGTGTAAGTCTTCTATCGGTCACAACGAACGATTCTCTTATCCCATCATTCTTAGTTTTAGCACTTCATTCAATTTGCTACAAGACGGCGACAAGAGCGGCTTGTGGCACCTGCTGGAGTCGGCTCTCTAGTGAGATAATCTGCCTTCTGGCTGAGACGTCTGCTCACCGATTTGAATGGTGACGTTCAAGTCCGCCGGCGCTGACAGAGCAGATCCCATGGACGACGAAAATCGTCATGTACCTGCCATTTATCGGCAAGCAAATGAAAACTCTGGGAAAGTTGGCTTACAAGCAGGTCGCCCGCCGACGGGAGGAAGGCTCGCCTCACAAGGATTTGTTTTACCACCTTGTAGGGTTTCTTCGAGTTCATGCCTCCAAATCACTGAGAGGATATTGGTACAGATGAATGAAGGTCATGTAGATGACTTTGAGCCGCTTCCATTCCCTACGCTTGTCTCCAATGCGGTTACCGCTATCGTAGCAGGCTCCGATACAACTGCCACCGCACTGAGCAATGTATTCTATTTCATGCTCTCTCGCCCTGAGTGCTATGCTCGTCTACGCGACGAAATAGACGCGGCGTTCCCCGCAGGAGAAGGCCTCGCAAACGATTCAGCGAAGCTGGCCAATATGGCTTATCTCAACGCTGTCATGTACGTCCGAACACATTGACTCTACTACATCACATCAATGACGGGCCGTGCACGGTAGAAACGAGGCCCTTCGTCTCTATCCGTCTGTCATTACCTGCTTGCAACGTGGCCCCACAGCTGGCAGTGGCGGCCACATGATTGGCACCAAGTAAGCGCGATACTTGATAAAGATTGCGCGCAATACGACGTTATGCTCCTTGCAGATTCTTTATTCCAGAACATTCGGCCGTGCTCGTGCCACCATACGTGCTTCATCGCGATCCTCGATACTTTTCTCCCAACCCAGACGAGTTCAACCCGGATCGTTGGCTGATGGCGGGCAAGGACGAGAATATAGTTCTCAATACCAACGCTTATATCCCATTCTCGGCCGGGGCGATGAATTGCATCGGGAAGCCCCTGGCGCTGCTCGAAATGCGCCTGGTCATCGTAAACCTCCTACGTACCTTCGACTTCGGTCTGGCCACAGGATACAATCCAGAGCAGTGGGATGCCGATGTCCGCGATTACTTCGTGATACAGAAGGGCCCTCTTCCTGCATTCGTACAGCTGCGACAGTGATACAGATAGATCTGGTTTTGTGTCATCAATGTAATTGATATGTCCGAGTTTGCTTCTTCTTCTCGCTTTCTGATATGGACGTTAACGGTAGACGCCTGAGATACATATCATCTACCGTAATTGTCACCAGCGCAATGCATGAAGGCGTAGCTGTAACGGTGCTCGATTTGAGCGTACATGTTCATTTTTTTCCGTGAACGCATTCTCGCGTATAAGGCTCAAGTTTGTGAGCACGTACATACGGGGGACGTTGCCTCCTTATCGGATATGATGAGACACGAACCTGGCTTCGGGACAGCTGCCAGGGTTGTAATGATATCTCTGTCTGGAATCTGGGCCCGTGAATGCTCGTCTTCAACTAAGCATTAATTGATACCGGAGAACCAAGGTTTATTTGTCTTGGTCAGGCTGTCCCTGACACCGCAGACATGCGACCGTTTCGCCCCGTGGTAAATGCTTACTAAACGTCACCGCAAATGGTGACCTATAGCTGCAGTGTTCAATGTCATGACATGGCAAACCACAAATTTACGATCATAACTGAGTAGATGGCCATCGCAAATTGTAAACCATAGACTAGGGGACGTTACCTTTCCAAATTTGGAAGTATGCATGCCAGATTTGGGAAGAAATCAGTCACGGTCGCATAGTCCAAACACGTGTCGGCATACAGCACGGCCGTAAATAACTTCATAGAGTTAGCCTTTGCGGTGACATTTAGGTACATCATTCCGTAAGATTTTGAGATACCTGGCAAATCAAGATTTGAGAACCGGTTCAATTTATAAAATCTGCATTGTGCATAGAACGTGTCCAAAAAAAGTCGCAATATAACAAAATTTCGTACAGCACAAAAGTGCAGGGATCTAAATCGCCCCGCCGAGTACCCCGCCAAGTGGGCCAATGCAATAAGCTATCGCCATCGCAGTTCAGACAACCTCCTCTACGTTGGCTGTCCAGCACAACTCGCTTCTGCCCGACCAAATGAATATTTCACTCAACGTCTTGCAACTCGAACGGACACGTGACAAGTCTTCACTTCGGTCCATAGCAGCATCCTCCCATAGTTGCAGAGCGTTCAGCATGGGAAATTGCTGAAGCCAGTAAGGAAGACTCTTCTGTCGAGCGCGGATGAGCAAGAAAATGATATCAATGCAGTCAGACCCACCAATAACGACGGGCTGAACGCATCTTCCCGGAGTGCTCTTGTTTGAGAAGCCTGTTCCAGAATAACGGCCCTCACCTCCATGAGGCGAACACCTGGATCCTGCATAATTCCGAAGCCTCCGTATATGAAGTCCTCGCTTGCAGCAGCAAGTTGCGGAGGAACCGTTAATTTCAGGGACCAAAGATACTCGCAGTCGACGACGGCTGCTAATATTCTGGAGAGATTGCAGAGGAAATGAGCCGGATCATCATGTTGGACGTCCGGCAGAACCGTGAGCTTCGCAAGGGTAATGATCTTGGACCGCGAGTCGCCGAGAAGACGAAGAAGATAGGGGATAGGTGCACTCAGGGTGTGCAGGCACGGGAGTTCCGGAGGGGGGCACTGGAGTTGAGTGACCGTACGGCAATCTGAGTGGTAGCCGATGTGCAGCTCCTGTAGCTCGCGATGTCGAAAGAGGAATCGATTCAGGACCGCCTGCGAGAGTTCACCCTCTACACGAAGGATATGGAGGCTGGGGACATTCAACCGTCCAAGTACATTGTTCCAGGATGGGGATATGAGGCCAGGGGTTACAAGCGACAGCTCTGAAATCTTGGAGCAGTTAATCGTTTCTAGTGTCCACCGAGCGTATGGCATATTGAACAGCAGGGCGGCATGAGGCTGAAAAGCTCTAAGGTTAGGGAGTAAGGTTGGGCGTCGCTTGATCTTGGAGGGCATCACTGTTTTGCAGATATTGTTGCTGCGACGATCAATAGTGAGGCTGACGACGTTAGTGACGCACAGAGCGTCAAGAACGTCAACAAATGCAGGATCTGGTATCTCATCCAAACGGACTTCGATAGAATGAATTCCGTTCATGCCCTGCAAAGAGGTGAAGAATCGAGAGAGTAGTCGGCAAGCCTTCGTATCATCCACCTGCAAATGAATGGAGAGGAGCCGTGGACATTCAAACACTAAGGACCTTCGCCAGAGATTGAGTGCGAGGATCGCCTTATGCTTTGAAACGTATAACGAGCCTCCTTTTTCAGGAGAATGAAGATCGTATCGAGACAGTAGCAATGTAATTGCCAAGCAGTGGAGACGGCGAGAAAGGATGATGATGCTGAAGAGATCTTCTGTTGGCAGGAGGCCCACGATGTTGATAAGGAGCTCGTTCGGGAGATCCAATATCGTGAGGGATAGATGATGGAACTCTGGTCCAACATCAGATGACTGCCGGCATATTGTCAAGGCAACACCGAAAATGATTGGATTTCCTGACTCACCAGTGGCATGCCTTGAAGTGAGGCAGTATGTGAAAGGTGTAGGAATTGGGGACATACTGGCGTATCTATGCCTTCGACATCAGAGGTGGCCTAGGAAAGAACAAATTAGCTCGTAACGTAGATAATACGAGTGCTCCAGTAGATGCCAACCTGAACACTATACGCAAAGACATTCCTGTCGCTCCGCTCTGCACCTGTAGCAAAGACAGCCCCCTCACGCTCAAAGGCCAGACTAGCACTATCGTCGATGCGCTGTGCGACTAGATCAGTGTTTTGAGGAAAGCAAACGAGAGCCTAGACATACTACATGCTTTATGGGTCCAGCATCTATCGATGATATCATGCGCCGTCGTCGTCGTCCACAGCAACAGGAGTTGGTGCTCAGAAAGTTGCCCATCGTGAATGGGTGTCGCACAACTTCAAAGGCTCTGTATTAATACTCGGCAGTGTCTTTCCAAAGTTATGAGGTCGCAATTCTGACCCACTTTAAAAATCAGTGACCTATCGCATCTCCCATGCACCTCTGATGTGAATCTGATCCCCAAAGGCCAAGACCGCACTCAGAAACTATCATCGCACTCAGAAAAGCGCTCCAAACGTGAAATCATGCTCAATTGTCCATGCGATCGGGAACATCCATGGCACGTTGCGGAGATTGTATGATGGACATGTGGTTCGATGCGTCATACCAGAAGCGAGGATTCTTGCTTCGCGGATCGCGGATCAGTATTAATGCAGATCAAGAATGTCAGGCACGATTGTGAAGCGGACCTCGACAACACTAGGCGGGGATGCGCTGATCAGTGGAGTAATGCAGCGGGACCTCAATGATTGTTGCTGGCATCCTTGCGGCAAGAGGCACTAGGCGGGGATGCGCCGACCAGTGGAGTAATGCAGCGGACCTCGATTTTCGTTGCTTGCATCCTTGAGGCGGTAGATACTAGGCGGGGATGCGCCGATCCAGTAGTAATGCAGGACCTCGATATTTTACTTGCATCCTAGGTACTATAGGCGGGGATGCGCCAATAGTGCGCCGTCCCATCGTTTGTTTGGAATGAATTGACTCTGGGACCCGCCAGAGTGACCCGGCGGGTCCCATTACACGGTATCAATGACTGTTCTAATCTACCTACAAGGGAGGGACGAGAAGATGAAAGTAAGAAAAGAAGAGAGCGAAAGCGCCGTGGTGCGTCTATAATCCGTGCCTCAGTGCCAGCCTGCCCTACAGTGGCGTCTAAGCCCCGTGACTCAGCGCCAGCCTGCCCTACAGTGGCTGATCTCAAAACGCGTCATCGGGCCACAATAATTTCTCTTTCGCGTCCTACAACGAGGACGCATATGATTGGGGTTTTGAACTCAGAAAAGTGGATCCAGTCGTATTTTAGATCAGTCTCCGATAGCAGACACGTTTGAGGATCCGAGGAGGTGGGCCCGCACTCGCACCTGTCAGCGGACGAAGAATTGTGATTGCGCAAAGGTCACACTAGCACCTGTCGGCGGACAAGTCCTCTCCGCCATCAACCCCGCATCGATAGCTTCACGAATGGGCATGCTAGTACATCTCCACTCATATTTGATATGGCAATCTGCTCATCTCTCCTCCGCGCATGCGACGTGAATTTCTTTGCTTGCGAACACCCCCATCTCGTCCTGAAATTCGCATTGATGTCTTCAATACTTCGGCAAGAAAAAGTTGAGGCTGCATCACTTCAAGGCTTCACAATTGCTATCCTACGTGAGTTGTGCAAGACGCCGATGTGCCCGTTCTTCCGACTGGAAGGCGATCCAGCAAAACTCAGAAATGTCATTGTTTGAAGGATGATTACGTCCGGGCTCTCATTGCGAATGTAAGTACCTACAACAACAAACGCTAGCCATGCATTAGTGAGCTGTATAGCAGACAACTGCTTTGTCATCGCTACCAGAGGAGTCTGGTGCACCACCCACGAGAAAGCGACATGCAACAGGCGACATACCTGGCTCTGTCACCAAGCGTTCTCGTCTAGGAATCCATGTCACCACCAATGCACCATCTCAAAGTCGCACGTCGCAGTATTTGATCTCGAGCCGTCCACATTCGGTAAGGCAGTATGTTTGCAACACGCGCATTCATATTTACAATGTTGAGGGCTAGGCGGAGTCAGAGGTCGCCTCACCTTCTGTCATTCAGACGAAGCATCCGCGCACTGATAACATATCTGAAGTCAATGACTCCAGAAAGCGGATTCGCTTTTATGACAGGAACAGCGGACATGATATGCTGAAGTCCATCAATGTCGACACGGAAGGTATGACGAAGATGTTCAGTGAGAAGCTCAATATTGTTCTGCCCTCTGTAAATCTGCCAACAGCTGCTTCGACAAAGGCCAGCAAGCCTCATCAACCACGGCAGCTCCGAATCCGGTTATACCAACATGCAAAAGACTGGACTTGCGTCAAAGAGGCTGGCTTTCGATGCCTTCCTAATGGCAATTTGGATCTTCATGCATTGAGCGCACATTTAGGTATTCGAGGTCCTTGTCAGGTTTGTTCATTCCTGATACCATGGTACACTGACCCATTGATTATGCCATTGCCGGGGCCCAGATTATCGACCCCACTAATTTCAAGCCTTTCTACACATACATGGAAGGAATCCTGGACCGCGATGACATACATAGCTTGATGAGAGACGATTACTTGCGAGTGATAGGTAAATTGCTCAAGCAATGTCTTGGGCAATACTAGTGTGGCTTACGCTGCTTAGCACCGAAAGGATCAGTCCAAGCAAGCAGCTCAATGTTGCATTAGCCTGTCGGGTCAATTATCGTCTATAAGGAGTACCCAACTTATTTACACACACCGTTCATCTCCATGAGTGTAGCATGACTGTCCTTTTTGAACGAACGGTGGCGTCTGAGAGAGAAGCTAGGATCTGCGAGCTCAAGCGGTGGGTTGACGAGATCCGGAGATATGACATCGCTTCCGTATCAAACCCAGTAGTAATCATGCTTAGAAGTTCATATGTTAACATCGGGTGCTCGTTTTGAATGACGCAGCGTGCTTTCGCATTTTCTTCGATATTCGTGTAGCTGCCGAACTGAAGGCCCATCCAGTTGCGTAGGTGCGCCTACTGGTATTCTTCTGCTTCATCGTCATCCAAGCTGGCTTCAGATCGGGAACACCGTGAAGAGCAGGGAGCCAGGAATGACGCAGGAGCCTCAGTCTCCCATCTGATGACTATGTAAGCCAAATCATTCATTTCTTCATCTTTGACTCGGGGAGGAAGCCGTGAAGATGGAAAGGTCCAGATGGTCGTATGGGGCATCGTAGCGGTGGGAAGAGCCGAGCGTCTGGCTGTGCAGTGGGACGTCGAGTCCGGTAGGAACCAGCTCGTACTCGTACAATCTATCTTCGTCAAGCTAGCAAAGCTCATATCAAGCCATGGATGCGTTATTTAAAGACATCGCCAACGTGCTGGGTAGCTGCTCTGACGACGATCATCGCCATGCCAATCACGCCAGGAATAATTGTGCTTGGACATGTCGATGATGGAGTCGATGGCACTGCACGTCGGGATCAGAACCGGCATGCATGTCTGGGTGTACTGTGAGCAAGGACACAATGAGAAAGAAAAAAAAAATCCTCACAGGTTATGATATTTGACGGTGCTTCTAGATCGAGACTATCCTTCGCCATACTCCAGTGCCACTCATAGGCATGTATCTAACAACGGTCATGTTAGTGGTGACAAGACCACCGAGACAAGCAGGTCCGTTCCAACTACGATGTGCACGCAGTTTTTTCGATTGAGTCTGTATTCTGTGTACTATATACATTGATTTACAAGAGGTTTGAAGACGTAAGTGGTAGAATCCCATTCCTGTCGAAGTGCGTGATATAGCTGATGGCTTTGTGGAACGATTTCGATGTTTTCTGCAAGTGTCTTTGACCAGATTGACGCGCCGAAGTCTGGGTAGTCATTGAATGGGTCAGTTATGTCAGCAGATTTGGGGCAATACCGGTGCACGACAAGGAGGACGTGTGCCTCCTGGTTTTTTTCCGTGTAGTCCGCTGTTGGGACAGATAATATATCACGAATGATTCCTGGCACCATAGCCATACCAATGGCAGGCTGAAAGAATACGATGCTGTTGGCTTCTCCTGCGTGATACACGGAATACTGAACACCACGTATCTTAAAGAGACGGTGATGGATTGCCCTTGGTATGAGCCGCCAACTCTGGAGTTCCATGGATAATGCATCCGTCATTGATGACAATGCGTCGTAGACATTGCTTGTAATGTCTTTCCAATCTTTCCAATGTATTGCGGTTTTCGCTGTAGCTTTGCTGCCTGTCACATTGAGATACTTATGTATGTCTGTCATCAACGTTCCATGGCTGTCATGCTGGTAACAACTCTCAACGACGGACACACATCTCTGGAGGACAGTCGGGCATTCGGCACGCTTCAGGAACACTTTGATATTGGCCGCTGCGCAGAATGACTCCAACATGGTCCTTTCCATTTGCCCTGGAATAATACGTAAGCCTTTGTCGATCAATTGCGAACAATGCTGACCAAGTTTGCCATTCATTGTCGTTTGCTGCAAAATCCCTATAATCCTCTCAAATGGGAACATCCACCAGCCTTGTACCGGCCCAAACCGTAATAAGAAATCTCCTAAGTGCATCGCGTTGTGATGGTTTCTTCTCAGTGTTATTCCAGGACGCAGCCGTAGTAAACGTGATAAGTAGGCGTGCATGTGTCCCGTGTACTTGTCGCGATGCTCCACAGAGGTAGTGTAGGATGTGGCGCACCGAACTGCGCAAGCAAGTAACATCGTCAATTGGATCAATTCACGTCGCACATTGTTGTCTGGTTGGATACGAGCCGGGGAGGAATTCCATCTCTTCATCATGGAGACAGGAAGCTCAAATTCGATCAAAGCTTTCCAATGGTCAGCTTTGAGCTTTCCGCGTGCTTTTGTGCCCATGTTGCGTGGTGGACCACTCGAATAGGTTGGGCGAGTCGTTTGAGTGATATCATCGCGCAGATGATCCAGATCTTTGAGAGAGAAGACGATAGCCGGTTGATCATCGTGAGTCGATGTGTGATTTATATTAGGATGTGCGCATTCGTTGATGAGCTCATCTCCAATAATTGTTTCGCCAGGTAACAGAGATCTTGAATCGGATGTCGGCGAATGTGCGAATTCCAAAGTGCGTAAGCTCTGCTACAATCAGTTCGATAACCCTTGTGTTGCGAATATCATGCGTACCAGCAACGTGTCAATCAACCACTTCTTCTTCAGTTTCCTTGTAGATCTCCATGACTTCGATTCAACACCCATCTCACGGCACACTACTCGTAGAGCATGCCTTGTGTAACGGCCAAGTTGCTTCGCTGTGGGATCGGATTGCAAAAGCTTTCTGATTTTGTCCGCTTGCTTTTGTACATCATTCTTCAGCTTGTCCGGGTCCTCTGCAGCATCAAATTCATCACGATAGTCGTCATCATTCAGCATGTCCATGCCTATAATGGTGTGAATGTGATACTGAACAAGCCCCAGAAAAAGGTTGTGCATCGCATCCACGACAACACTGCGAGTTGGATCCCAGTACGGCAGTCTCATCAGCTCAGACCAGCGCACCCCGTTTCGTCAGTAAGCGGCACGCTGTTGAGTTTTTGTCTTCGCGGAACGCCATTCCTCGGCAAATCTGACGATGTCTTGATGTGTCTTCAGCGTCCAGCTGGTTACGTCGATGTTGTTAATTTCTCGCAAGGTCAGGAAGCATAAGGCACAAAAACACATTGCTCCATGGCCGGCCATGCCAGAAACCTTTCTTGCTCCAGGTAGGTCACAGCACAAAAATGCCAGCGCAGAACGCGCGAGTCTCCCTCAAGGATACCGGCACGTCCGATTGTACCAGACTCCTTCCTTCCACGAGACAAGAAGTTTGTCGATCAATGGTCGTATGAAATGATCGACTTCCTCCAAAGATGGCTCGTTCGGCCCTGGGATAATCCCCACGAGATACAAGTTCTCCGCATTGTATCATAGACTATGAGGCAGGGAGAGACAACTCATGACGATTGAGCCCTCCAAGACGGTTCTACCCGCTACCTTATTGAGATAGGGATTGAACCAGTCCACAGAGAGGCCCCAGAGTAGACGTAGCTCGTCCTTGGGAGCATCAACGAAAGGCTTTCCGTCCTCGCCTATCAACTTGCTCATCATGGAGCTGTCTTTGATGTCGTACAATTGGCCAGTCAGTGTAGTTCGCGTGTCTATTGCCAGTGCTTCCTCCATTCCTGGTCTGCAGAGCAATCTCCCTACAAATTCATCGAAATCCTGCATGACGAATGGTCGTCGCGGTAGATGTATGCTTTGATTATCGCGCACGCCATGGATTGTCAGCCTTGTGTTGCATGGTGCGCTCTCCTTCCATCTCCGAGATTGACAGCGGGCGGGATAGATTGGGATGCCAGATCTAAATGAGGGCTCGTATGTCGATGAACAATTTGGACAGGCTGCAAAGACAGTCACAGCCGGTTCAAGGTCGAAAAACTTTTGGACACTCCGAATGTCAGAGGGAAAGTCTTTCAGGGCTTCTTCTTCCTTGGAGGTTGGTCGACCATCTTCCTGCATGGCACACGCAACAACAATTTTGAACATATGAAGGGCAAAATTGCAGGATCGGCGAGTGACTCCACCCAACAAGTTCAGCACTAACGCGGCAAAGATCGACAGGATTAGGAGAGGGTTCATGTGATCAAGAGGGCGATCGAAGTGTTTACCTGATCAAAATGAGTGAGCAGTTTTTTGAAAGTGAGTAATGAAGCTACGCACTAGTGTCGACAATCTTGCCCGAGAGTTTCATGACAGGATTGGGTATGCGACCTCCAACCCATGACATCTGCTTTTGCAGACGCCTGCGGTGCTTCTCGATGTTTTCCAGCAATGTGTTCCTCAGCGCCTTCATTGCAGGATGATGCCTCCCAACTTCGGTGTCTCGAATCTCCTTCTCAGCACGCTCAGCCCAGATCTCCTCCTCCTGCAACTGATTCACCACATTGCACGCTTCCGGACTCCGTTCTGGAGTATCTATAGCCTTGTTATAGAGATCGTTACAGTGTCGCGTGCGCAACTCCAGCTCCATATCCATGAGATAGAACTTGTTGAACACAAGTTCAGGTGTCTGTGCGCTGGAGCTGTGCGAGACATTCCGTGATTCTTGGGCAACTGTGCTTCGGTCAATGTTGGTCTTCTCTGCAGGAACAGACAGTACTGTGGGAACGGTTTGTACTGTCGCCATAGGAGGTCTCTGTGCACTGGTGCCGTGCGAGGCATTCTGTGATTCTCGAGCAACTGTGCTTCTGTCAACGTCGGTCTTCTCACGCGTCCACAAGCCGTTTGAGAACCCCGTAGATGACGAAGTCTCTCCTAACATTGCAGTGAAGACTAGCGATGCGAGTGCGCTCTCGCTATCTGAATCGGCCCTTGCCTGTTCATTATTCCTCCCTGCTGTGCACAAATTGTCGACTCTTTCCTAACAGAAATCATCAGGGGTAGTTCCCATAAATCGTGCAGGCCTCACCTCTTGAATCCTCTCCTGCTTCCTCACTGCTGTGCGTGGCTCGTTGGCTCTTTTCTATATAGAAAAATTAAGAGGCAGTTCTTGATAGATTGCACGGGATTTACCTCCTGAATCCTCTTCTGCTGCTCGTCGTATGACTTATGCGATCTGAACACTTTCTCACTGACGGGTTTCTTCTTGCACAAGAACGTCCGGCAATCGCAGTAGAATATGGAGTCTTTCGTCCGAGGCATCAGCGGCTCTCTCCGTATTTTGATGTCTGCCTTGCCTGTAAGATATAGTGGTCCTAGCGACGTCACCTGCTGAGAAGGCGTGCTTCGGGATCGTCTCACGAATTGTGCTTGCTGGCATCACGCCTTGGCTTGCTCGCTTCTGTGACAGTCTATTTCACTCAACATAGTCCACCTTGTAAGCGATACGTGATTTTTTAAGTATAGTAAAGACTAACATGCTCTGACGAGGCGGCAAAGAAAAATTAGAAACAGCGGCCCATTTAAGATGATACTGCGGTCTTCCTCTTGATCGCTGCAGACTTGTTCTTCAAAAATACGCGAAGGAAATCAGATGTGACCCAATTATTTTCGTATTGGCGGAGGATTGGATAAGTGTCAGCAGCCTGCATCCAGTAGTTAGAGTCTGTGAACGTACATCAATCAAGTGCAATTACCAACCAGATCATAGACTTTCTGAAGGTCAACAGCTTTCTGCTTCAAGAACGGTACAGGCGTAAGATGGTTGCCTGCCAGCTTATGTATCGCAGTCTGTAGATGTAGATGTCCAGAGTTCTGTACTACGATCATTTACGGGTACTCTCACCTGTACATGTAAGTACACAGCCTCCGTCCATCCCAGAGCATCTCTGAGATTGTATCCCTCACGAGAGAGGCGAGTGACTTCCCCTTTTGGCTTGCGAATGATGAGCTGTGGATTGATAGGTGTCGGATCTGCAGATGGGCTGGTGAAAGTGATGGAGGGCACCGGAATGGCAGCCCGAAGACTGTATTCATGTCGCAAAGGAGAGATGGAAAGGGTCAACAGACGCTCTGCATCAAAGCAGTGGTGCATGACGACTGGTGGATAGATGCGCTGTACACGATGCTGGCGATGGGTAAGAGACATGATGCTAGGTAGGCAGATAATTGGGAGCAACAAGGAAGCGTTTATATACTTACTGATTTTAGTATGCGACGGGGGCATCTTAAGCAAGAGAGTCATCACGGTGGGCAAAAAAAAAACTCTTGTACCGGCCTGCCATCGCATTAGAATCTCAAAATGAGCATCAGCAGAAACCTTCCAGAATAGGTGCTACTGCAAGTTAGGTGGAACACAAGGAGAACCGGGACTTACATATTGCGTGTGGTGCATTTCATGCAGACTCGAGAACGAAGGCTGATCTCTAGT
The DNA here is from genome assembly GCF_001632365.1 of Laetiporus sulphureus 93-53. Lineage (NCBI taxonomy): Eukaryota > Fungi > Basidiomycota > Agaricomycetes > Polyporales > Laetiporaceae > Laetiporus > Laetiporus sulphureus. The sequence continues at coordinate 1,208,117 of NW_024468512.1, read as the reverse complement.
CCTTGAGGTGATGATGGACATGTGGTTCGATGCGTCATACCAGAAGCGAGGATTCTTGCTTCGCGGATCGCGGATCAGTATTAATGCGGATCAAGAATGTCAGGCATGATTGTGAAGCGGACCTCGACAACACTAGGCGGGGATGCGCTGATCAGTGGAGTAATTCAGCGGGACCTCAATGATCGTTGCTGGCATCCTTGTGGCAAGAGGCACTAGGCGGGGATGCGCCGACCAGTGGAGTAATGCAGCGGACCTCGATTTTCGTTGCTTGCATCCTTGAGGTGGTAGATACTAGGCGGGGATGCGCCGATCCAGTAGTAATGCAGGACCTCGATATTTTACTTGCATCCTAGGTACTATAGGCAGGGATGCGCCAATAGTGCACCGTCCCATCGTTTGTTTGGAATGAATTGACTCTGGGACCCGCCAGAGTGACCCGGCGGGTCCCATTACACGGTATCAATGACTGTTCTAATCTACCTACAAGGGAGGGACGAGAAGACGAAAGTAAGAAAAGAAGAGAGCGAAAGCGCCGTGGTGCATCTATAACCCATGCCTCAGTGCCAGCCTGCCCTACAGTGGCGTCTAAACCCCGTTAACTCCGTGACTCGCATAGTCAAGGCTCTCATCCCCATCATTGATGCGAATGGCTTGAGACGGACCTGCGGGCAGCCACAAAGGGCCAGTTACTATATCCTTGTCGTCGAAGTGGATATGCCGCTCGCGCTGTCAATATATATATATATATATATATATCGGATCTACACTCTGACACACTATTCAGTGGTACGAAATATAATCTGCATCCTTGTTTTCTAGCTTTCACAGCTTGAAGAGGGCGAAACATAGTGAAATCCAAAGCACGTCCCACGTTCAGATGCTAACACGTTATGCTACTGGAATTCCTTCTTTACGAGGACCATAATAATGTTTCCAACCGGCTCTGCAACCAAAGGGGCAGATTTCTGTGCAGACTTTGCCCTGGACCTCTTCTTCGGTCTGGTGCTCTGACGTGGTTGCAGGAAGTACAGGTCGTCGTTCGCATCCTTCACCCAGCCTACAAACCCTGTATTCTGGCCAGCTGTCACCATAGCAGTGTCACCGACGTGTAGACGCACCGGCTCCACGTCCTTTGATAGAACCGTAATGTCCCTCCTTGATCCACTGAAATATACTGACACCCTGAGTTCCTGGGCATTTTCATCGACAACGAGATCATTCATGTGAAGGTAGACGCTCTGATAGACGTTGCGGTATTCTTGTCGAGTCATGCGGAGAGGAATCTCCCGTAGTATCGGGAACACTTCACGTAAGGCCGGGTTGAGCAGGATGGCGCCGAGTTCTACCAGGACTATCAGATTCTCTCGACGTTTGTTGATAGGAGATGCGGACTTACCAGTCGTGACGTGTATAGGTTCATGAGGCACGTCATCAGTTGTAACTGGTGGCTGAAGGGCTGCCAGATCCGCTGTCAGCCTCCTCTGAAGGGCCGCGAATTCTACATCCGCTTCGGTCGACGCTGGGTCCCATGCAGGCTCATAATGTGTATCGTCTGATGGTTCAGGAATGGGGAGAGGAGTCGACGAGCCGTCATCGAGAGCTGGCGTTTCCATTTCTGGTTCCAATGGCCAGTCGGGTTCCACAGTTCCATTTTGATCGTTCACTAGTGGGATAATACGACCACTATCTCTGGTTGCATTATGAGTGGGCATTTCATATTGCTGTAGATGATGCAGCATACCTGTACAAAGCTAGTTCCTTCGCAACATAAAGTTCAACGCGCCCTTGAGGAGCCTCCAGCTGCACCTGATGGTGCTGGTTATACACGAACTTCAGCAGGCCCCTGTGTCCTTTCCAGGCACCGGATATCACAATCACCTGCTGAGCTATGTATGGGTTCCGTTCTTGACGAGAAACCCTAATGGACTGGCTTTCGTGTGATTCGATCTCCATCGGGTTTATGACTACCTGTGATGTCTGATTGTACGAAATAGGGATCGGATTGCGGGCTGTGGGCTTGTAGTCCATGATGACATTGAAACACTCCACCGTGATCTGCCCAAGAACTAGTCAGGGATATATTAAGTGTAGTGCAATGCTCACCTGCTGATTGCTGCCGTGCAAGCATAGATTCAGTTCGTTCATCTGTATGGACAGGATGAACCCTCGGCTACCACGATGTGCGCCTCTCACAACTTCGACTTTGTCGCCCAGCATGTGGAGTCTCCAGAGAGCGGCCAGCTTCACAGTCGCCGCTCCTATCGGACGAATGTCGACGGCTATCTCAGCGATACTGTCCTGGATGCTCTGGATGCTCCCCTCCAGCCCGACCAGTTGCCCAGACACCACTCGTACACGATCATCCACAGCCAAAGTGGCTATGTATGCCCTGCTTATGATCTCCTTCCTCGCTTCGGACGGGATCCACGGTATCTCAATGAACGGTGCGAGCTCGTCTTCATGAGGGGTGTCTGTAAGTGATATCACGAAGTGAGCTTCAGATCGAAGGCGTATCAGCCCATCTTTAATGATGCCCTTCCGGACCAGAAGTGCGATATCCTTCTTTCATGATCCAGAAATCTTGCCATCAATTGTACTCTGGACAGCAACGAGACCGGAAGGCAGATGAACGTGTGAAGTCGAGGAGGCACCTGTCAGCTGAACTTTTGCCCATATGATCAACCTATCCTCATGTACGCGTTCCACGTAGGCAAGGGCACGAGCATATCGACCACGCCTACGTTGGATCCTCACCCAAGTACCTGGCGTGATGGGTTTCGAATCTGTCTCTGATGAGAGAAGAAGTTCTGCAGCGTGTTTAACGTCGATCACGGTTCTCTCCCTGCGGGCCAGCTCTTGGTAGTGTTGCGCGAGAGCTTGCGCACCGTCATCATCTGCTCTGGGATAGATCGTTTGCAGAAGCTGGGGGTGAACGTCGCTTGCTGTGGTAGCTGTCTCATCGTCGATGAGATCTGTGGTGGCATGAATGTCCCTGTCGCTGTAATGCAAGAAAGTACGCTTAAACTTGCCTTCGATATTTTTCACTTTCTTCATCCGTCTCTACCTCGTTATCAACTGCCGCTTCGAGATCCAGATATCGTCTGGCCAATTCCTATTGTCACAAGCCACTGTCAGTGCATGTTCACATTGTTAGAAACTCGTACTCGCCTGCGCCATCTGCAACAAGAGTATTTGATATTTATACCACTTGTTCGAAGGACTAACGTGCCTGTGTGCACATTAACACGAAGGGATACACGTGAGAAAACTCGCTCCGCACAGGCTTGAGGCGGGAGGCACTACACGGAGATGCGCCGATGTCTCACTTTCGCGACCGTGCAAGGGTCCGTTTGGAATCTATCGATTCTGGGGACCCGTTACACGAACTTCAATAGCTAATTAGCGACAACTAATCTAGTCTACCTACAGGGGGGGGGACGAGAAGATGAAAGTAAGAAAAGAAGAGAACCGAAGTGCCACGCTGCGTCTATATCCCGTGCCTCAGTGCCAGCCTGCCCTACAGTGGTGTCCAAACCCCGTGACTCATCTAATCCCGTGACTCGGCGCCACCCTGCCCTGAAGTGGCTGATCTCAAAATGCGTCATCGGGCCACAATAGTTTCTCTTTCACGTCCTCCATCGAGGACGCATATGGTGGTTCTTCAGAACCTTGTTCTCTTAGGTTATGCTCATAGCACGGTTGAGATAGGCCAAGAACGTCAATCCTACAAGGAGTCATCTATCAGTCCACAAAATAAAACTCTCTTAGAAATATCGTACGCACTTGCAGCCGCTTAGCAAAGTCGGTCACCTTGGTTCCGGCAGCCTTGTCGAACTTGGCCGGGTCGATAAGCAACCTGTGTGCCACATGACCATTGTCGTTCTTGAATTGAAGGTTGTAGTGTCCGGAGAGATGGTGTGCCATGTACTTTGCGTTTAGGAGGGTGATCTTGGAGGCGGACGAGAGACCGCTGATGCTGAGCATCTTAGAAAGAAACGTGTTTTGGCGGAGCGTGCAAAGCTGAACCCATGAACTGCTTGACGTGCAAGGGAAGCAGAAGTCCAAAATCAAAGCGACTGTCGATTTGCAGTTACGGAAGTGAGTGTATCTCTTTTAGCCACACCGAATAGTGCACTCATTCGTTCATATAGCTTGAGGCAGCGGGACCATGATTATGCTGACGCCGTTGTCTGGTTGAGGAATAATCGCCACAAATTCAAGATGGAGCCTCCAATGTGCGTTACAGTCCCGAGCGGCAAGTTCGTGCAGTTGGGGATACTAACAAAATCCGACCGCCCAGATCAGTTCATGCCGAGCAACCCTGAGATCTCATGCAACGGTTCGAACATTCAAGCTCAGTACCCTAGATATGCCTACTGCTATTCTTCGTTTGTTGAACTCGTCGCGATCGCGTCCATTTGCAGTGCTCAATACTTGTTACAATACTAATAAAATACAACTAACAGACAATCTACTAAGCTGTTACCTCCATAAG
>NW_024468512.1:1199537-1202012 GCF_001632365.1 Laetiporus sulphureus 93-53 | reverse complement strand
ACCAAAGATCAAAAGGCAGGAGTGCGGAGTTTTTGTTACAGGAACGAACTCAAGCACTAGCGATTATCCGTGTGGCAATCCAGAAGAGAAGCCCTCATCTGAGGCACACGTTGAAGACGTGCTAAAGCCCTTCCCAGGGAAGGCAATCAAGGAATCTTAGGACAAGACAAGATCCAAAACGAATACTTTACGAGAACACGACCCGGTATCTGAAGAAGATACACCAGAAACACGACCGGTGACTTCTGACGAAGAAGTACCACCATTTACGCTCAGTGACGCCACCACAGAGGAGTTAACAGACCTCTACGACAAAAAGTCGATAGAAGCGGTTCAACTTCGACTTCAATTTAGGCTAGGACGAGCCTACGAACCAACAGATCGCCCAAGGCTAGAGCAGCTCGAGGGTGAAATCGAAGAAATAAGACAAGTTCTTTGCGGAAGGGAAAACTTTGACGAAGAATCTCTACGACTCTTTGACGAAGCAACAGAACTTCCACGAGGAGAATCAATCCAAGTTGAATGACAGGAAGGGCGTTCACAGGAAACCGGTGGATTACAGCCAGTTAATCCTCTCAGAACAAGAGCAGTCCCGCTCGAGAGATCTATCTCGAACAGTACTACTCGACCAGATTATCCAGGAATCACACATCTCAGAAGGGACCAGCCACCCCATCTACCCAACGCACCTGGAATCACACGTTCAGTTTCAACCAGATCAAGACCAACCGGTAGCTTCCAGTTCGCAGGAAGTATGGCTACACACGCACGATACGATCCAGCACTCGGACCACCAGTCCATCCCGGAACTTGCACCGATGCCGTCTGGAATGAGTACCAACAAGCATTGGGACTCTATGCACAATACCAGGGAGCAATCCCCAAGCAGCCAGTGGCGTGGGAAAAGAAGATGGGAAAAATCAAGCAGTTTAGGGGAGACAAACGAGAATATGCATCGTTCCTCCGAAACGTGGAACGATATCTACAGGCAAATGCAGGAGTCTACAATGATGACTTCAGTAAAATTGCCTTCGTCCTCTCCCAAATTGACTCCTCATCCACAGCAGGAAAGTGGGCCGAGTCATGGGAAGCCAACCAAATGGCGAAACACAGCAATCTTGGGACGTACCAAGATTTCAAGACGACGCTTACCGAAAAGTATGGAGGTGTCGCCACCAAGGACCAAGCTTGGCAAGTACTTCTCAAAGGAAAGTACAAGCAGGACAAGCAAACCGTTGACGAGTATATCGGAAATCTCGATATCCTCTACCGATATGCCGAAATCGACGACGAATACGCCAAGCTTATCCACTTCAAGCGAGGCCTTAATGAGAAACTTGCAGAAAAAGTCTTCATCACGGAAAATCCGCCAGCGACCTATGCAGCAGCATGCAAGGCCGCAAGAAAGGTCACGGACCTCCAAGACATTCATAGCAGAAAGACAAATATCTTCAAGTTCATCTCAGGCTCTTCAGGAAGCGGAAGAAGGACGGAGAAAGACCCTGACGCAATGGACGTTGACCGGATCTCCCCAGAAACCCATAAGAAACGTTCTGTGGATGGACTCTGCTACAACTGCGGAAAACCAGGACACGTCGCTGCACAATGCCCGAGTCCAGAATATGATCCGGCACCAGATCGCTCAGGAAAGACAGCTTCATATGCCAAGACCAAGACGTCCAATTCCAGGACGAAGAAATACTCCGGATCTGGCAGACGAAGACAGACTTCCAAGCCGACTAAATCTTACTCCAAGGGAATGGAGAAGAAACGACGACGAGTAAAGAGGGTCGAAGAAAGCGACTCGGAGGATAACTCGGAGGAGTCAGAACAGGAAGAATCAGAATCCTCATCATCGGAAGAATCAGAATCTGAATCATCGGAATCTGAAGAAGTATCCGAACAAGAAACGGTTGTTCACAGGGTACGAAGAGCTCGCCCTGTTAAAACCAAAACAGTTCGTAAAATCAGACGAACCAAGGACGAATCCAGCGACTCAGAAGAAGAGTCACATGTGGTTCGAAGATTCATCCCCAAAGAAGAGCTTGCCAGAATACGACGGGAAGATGCACTCAAAATGCGAGGAGACCATATTAAGAAACGCAATATGACGATGCCCCATCTCGACGATCTTTTGGAATTTGGAGACAATCCAGACAGATATGAATATGCGCGCCGATATCCACCACCCATGGAAAAAGATGATCCAGAGGGTTTTGGAATTGGGTGCGCGTCGGGATCTCGTGGCACCCAGATAAAGAAACGATCCCCGAGGAAGTAATCATATGAGGCGATATCAAACGAGGAAGTGAAATATACCTCAATATCGTCTTCCAAGATTACGATGGCACAAGAACCCGAAGTATTCCAGCAAGAGCCCTAGTCAATTCTGGAGCAAAAGGAATGTTCATCAATGAATCGTTTGCGAAGAAAGCAGGACTCCACCTTCTCAAATCACAGAAGGAAGTCAAGATT
>NW_024468512.1:1194447-1196977 GCF_001632365.1 Laetiporus sulphureus 93-53 | reverse complement strand
CTCGAAGAAGCGGAACCTGGGTACTTGTTGCGGCAAGGTACCTGCTGAAGGCAGTGTCAACTTGAGCCCCATCCTCACTAGAGGCGCTGGGTATATAGAAGATGCCAGTTAAGGGCCACCGAAAGAAGGCACCCACACCTTGCCGAGGCTGGTTTTCAATCGAGGAAACGCAGATAGGAAGGACGATTGGTTATAGGCACCAAGCAGAGGAAATCAAAAGCCAGAACGACCAAGCGCTCAAACGGGAGTAGGCAGGAGTTCGAAGTGACTAGCTGGGCACTTTAAAAAGCGAGCACAGGAATTACCGAGGTCAGAAAAGAGACTAGGACTCCGACTGGTTGACGTTACCAGGCAAATCAAAAGGCGTACAAGATTGGTTAAGGGCCACCAAAGATCAAAAGGCAGGAGTGCGGAGTTTTTTATTACAGGAACGAACTCAAGCACTAGCGATTACCCGTGTGGTAATCCAGAAGAGAAGCCCTCATCTGAGGCACACGTTGAAGATGTGCTAAAGCCCTTTCCAGGGAAGGCAATCCAGGAATCTTAGGACAAGACAAGATTCAAGACGACTACTTTCCGAGAACACGATCCAGTATCTGAGGAAGATACCCCAGAAACACGACCGGTGACTTCTGACGAAGAAGTACCACCATTTACGCTCAGTGACGCCACCACAGAGGAATTAACAGACCTCTACGACAAAAAGTCGACAGAAGCGGTTCAACTTCGACTTCAATTCAGGCTAGGACGAGCCTACGAACCAACAGATCGCCCGAGGCTAGAGCAGCTCGAGGGTGAAATCGAAGAAATAAGACAAGTTCTTCACGGAAGGGAAAACTTTGACGAAGAATCTCTACGACTCTTTGACGAAGCAACAGAACTTCCATGAGGAGAATCAATCCAAGTTGAATGACAGGAAGGGCGTTCACAGGAAACCGGTGGATTACAGCCAGTTAATCCTCTCGGAACAAGAGCAGTCCCGCTCGAGAGATCTATCTCGGACAGTACTACTCGACCAGATTATCCAGGAATCACACATCTCAGGAGGGACCAGCCACCCCACCTACCCAACGCGCCTGGAATCACACGTTCGGTTTCAACTGGATCAAGACCAACCGGTAGCTTCCAGTTCTCAGGAAGTATGGCCACACACGCACGATATGACCCGGCTCTCGGACCACCAGTCCATCCCGGAACTTGCACCGATGCCGTCTGGAATGATTATCAACAAGCATTGGGACTCTATGCACAATATCAGGGAGCAATCCCCAAGCCGCCAGTGGCACGAGAAAAGAAGATGGGAAAAATCAAGGAGTTTAGAGGAGACAAGCGAGAATATGCATCGTTCCTCCGAAATGTGGAACGATACTTACAGGCAAACGCGGGAGTCTACAATGATGACTTCAGCAAAATTGCCTTCGTCCTCTCCCAAATCGACTCCTCATCCACGGCAGGAAAGTGGGCCGAGTCATGGGAAGCCAACCAAATGGCAAAACACAACAATCTTGGGACGTACCAGGATTTCAAGACGACGCTTACCGAAAAATATGGAGGTGTCGCAACCAAGGACCAAGCATGGCAAGTACTTCTTGAAGGAAAGTACAAGCAGGACAAGCAAACCGTCGACGAGTATATCGGAAATCTCGATATCCTCTACCGATATGCCGAAATCGACGACGAATATGCCAAGCTCATCCACTTCAAGCGAGGCCTTAATGAGAAACTTGCAGAGAAAGTCTTCATCACGGAAAATCTGCCGACAACCTATGCAGCAGCATGCAAAGCCGCAAGAAAGGTCACGGATCTCCAGGACATTCATAGCGGAAAGACAAATATCTTCAAGTTCATCTCAGGCTCTTCAGGAAGCGGAAGAAGGACAGAGAAGGACCCTGACGCGATGGACGTCGACCGGATCTCCCCAGAAACCCATAAAAAACGTTCTGTGGATGGACTCTGCTACAACTGCGGAAAGCCAGGACACGTCGCCGCACAATGTCCAAATGCAGAATATGATCCGGCACCAGATCGCTCAGGAAAGACAACTTCATATGCCAAGACCAAGACGTCCAATACCAGGACGAAGAAATACTCCGGATCTGGCAGACGAAGAAAGACTTCCAAGCCGACTAAATCTTACTCCAAGGGAACGGAGAAGAAACGCCGACGAGTAAAAAAAGTCGAAGAAAGCGACTCTGAGGATAAATCGGAGGAGTCGGAACAGGAAGAATCAGAATCCTCATCATCGGAAGAATCAGAATCTGAATCGTCGGAATCTGAAGAAGTATCCGAACAAGAAATGGTTGTTCACAGGGTACGAAGAGCTCGCCCTGTCAAAACCAAAACAATTCGCAAAATCAGGCGAACCAAGGATGAATCCAGCGACTCAGAAGAAGAGTATGTGGTCCGGAGATTCATCCCCAAGGAAGAACTCGCCAGAATATGACGGGAAGATGCACTTAAAATGCGAGGAGACCGTATTAAGAAACGCAATATGACGATGCCCCATCTCGATGATCTTCTGGAATTTGGA
>NW_024468512.1:1188226-1193007 GCF_001632365.1 Laetiporus sulphureus 93-53 | reverse complement strand
CCACTCATATCGGACCTAATGGATCGACTCCGTCATGCCAAGTATTTCGCGAAGCTTGACATTCGTGGAGCATATACCAATGTCCGAATTCGTCAAGGAGACGAATGGAAGGCTGCCTTCATCACAAAGCGTGGACTATTCGAACCCACCGTCATGTTCTTCGGAATGTGTAATGCGCCAGCAACCTTTCAGCGAATGATGAACGAAATATTCGCCGAAGAAATCGCCGAAGGATGGCTATTATGCTATCTGGATGATATTCTCATCCTTGCCGAAAGCGAAAAGGAGTTGGAAAAGAAGCTTGAACGAGTCATTAAGAAAATGGTCGACAATGACCTCTATCTCAAGCTGGAGAAATGCGTATTCAAGACTACGCGCACTGAATTCCTAGGACTAGTTCTCCTCCCAGGACGACTTCAAATGGATCCAGCAAAAGTCAATGGGATCATTAAATGGGAAGCTCGACTGGTGTAAAAGGAGTGCGAGCATTTCTAGGATTCGCCAACTTCTATCGGAAGTTCATTCGGAACTATTCTGAAATCGCAAGACCCTTAATTGATCTAACCAAGACCAAGGACGGGAATGTGTTCCATTGGACAAGCAAAGAACAAGCCGCTTTCGACTATCTTAAAAACGAGTTCGGCAAGGCACCAATACTGGTTATGCCGGACAAAGACAAGCCTTTTGTCATCGAAACCGACGCATCGGACTTTGCTACAGGAGCAGTCCTCATGCAGAAGGACGATAATGGTGATCTCCATGCCTGCGCATATTATTCCAAGTCGCTCTCCGACCCAGAACGAAATTATCAGATCTATGATAAGGAGTTGCTAGGAATCATCCGCGCACTCAAGGAATGGAGACACTATCTTGACGGAACAAAGGAGCCATTCCTCATACGCACAGATCATAAGAATCTGACGTACTTCAGGCAACCGCAGGACTTGAACCCAAGACAGCGAAGGTGGCAACTCTTCTTGTCTATGTTCAATTACAAGATTGTCCATACACCAGGACGACAAATGGTGCAAGCAGACGCGCTTTCACGATTATCCGAATTAGACAATCGACAGGATAACAAGTCACCTGCAATCCTGCTACCTGACGATCTCTTTATTGGCGCTATCGATACAGATATGGCGGAGCAAATCCGACAAGCGCTAACAAAAGATCCATCGGTACTTGCGTACAAGGACGGCCTAATGGAGGAACTCCCAGTTCCACGAGGCATGACAAAAGACGACATCAAGGATGCTGACAACGGTTTAATCACCATCCATGGACGCGTATATGTCCCAAACAATACTGCCTTGAAGAAGGAAATTGTTCGACGATACCATGAGGCCACTCCCCATGGTCATCCAGGAGTCTGGGTTACGCACCAACTAGTGCGCAAAGATTTCTGGTGGCCGGGAATGTATCGCTTCATCCAAAGCTACATCAATGGATGCGCTACCTGTCAGCAATCCAAAGCTGTTCATAACAAGGTCAAAGTTCCACTACAGCCCATAGGTCCTTCGCCCAATTCGCTACCTTTCAAGCAGGTTAGCGTAGATTTTATTACAGATCTACCAAAAAGCGAAGGCTTCGATTCAATAATGGTCGTGGTAGACCATGGGCTTAGTAAGGGGGTAATTCTATGTCCCTGCAAGAAGACGATCACGGCTTCGGAAACCGCCGAGCTATTCAGACGACAAGTTTGGAAACGCTTTGGGTTACCCGACAAGATCATCTCTGACAGAGGAACGCAATTCGCATCCAAAGTATTCCAAGCACTGTGCACTGCGCTCAAGATCAAGTCGGCTATGAGCACAGCCTATCATCCACAGACGGACGGTGAAACGGAGCGAATGAATCAAGAATTGGAAACATATCTTCGAATGTACTGTGCGGAACAACCGCATCGATGGAATCAATTCCTATCCGAAGCAGAGTTCGCGCACAATCTTCACACGCATTCAGTAACAAAGAAGTCACCATTCGAAATATGGTATGGCTATGAGCCCCGAGGAATGCCAGAACTGTTTCCTCAAGACGAGATCCCCGACGTGGATGCAAGACTCAAGCTTCTCAGCATGGTCCGCAAGGAGGCCACAGAAGGAATTGTCAAGGCAAAAGCCCGTGTATCTGCCAGGATCAAAGGAGGATCTCCGACGTTCAAGAAAGGAGACAGGGTCTGGCTGGAAGCCACCAATTTGAAAAGACCTTACAAATCGAACAAGCTAGCGCCGAAGCGAGAAGGACCATTCAGGATCAAGGAGGTTCTGGGACCACTCTCGTTCAAGTTAGACCTTCCTGCGACATGGAAGATTCATCCGGTGTTCCATGCGGCATTGCTCACGCCATACCGGCAGACCAATACACATGGGGAAAGTTATTCCACACCGCCTCCGGATCTTATCGAAGGAGAGGAAGAATTTGAAATCGAGTCTATAATTGGACATCGACTACGGCGCAGCAAGAACGAATATTTGGTAAAATGGGCTGGATATCCGCTCAGCGAAAGGTCGTGGGTAAAAGAGACAGAAATGGGCAATGCAGGAGAGCTGCTGAACGAGTATAAAAGGGAGCACAACTTGGCCTGAACCCTCAGTCCATGCCCCAATGCCTGTGCAGCATCCCGAGCTTCTTGAATCTGCTATCACCACTTTCGCGCATCTTATCGAAGTTCTCGAAGACGTCGAATCCCACTCCTCCCACGATCATCGTTACCAGGTCTTCCAGCAACTTGGAATCTATCTCGCTATCAGAGGGGCTGGATTCGCCATCGAGGATCTTGCCGACTTCGACCATACCAACGTCGAGTTCAACACGACCCATCCAAGTCATGATGGACCATCTCATCCAGAGAGCGGACGACGTCCACGAAGTCCACCTCCTGGACGGCTTCAGGTCAACTCAACGACAGCCATATCTAACCCCTCGCCCCAGCGGGTTAATCAGAATCCCTTATCCGTTTCCATTCCAAACGGACAAGCCGAAGGTAACGCTAGAGGACGACGTCGATATCGACCTAGACGGAACATGGGGAACGTTCATGAGAATGAACTACCCAATGTACCTAACGGAGGAACTCAACCTGCCCCGGCTAGAGCCAGATCGACGCCGGACTATCCTAACAGCCATCTACGCCAGCCTTCCAGTGGGAATCCTCCCACCATCGTACGCTCTAAATCATCCGCTACACTTTGATATCTTACCAGCAGCGCTCTCATTCACTCTGGATGCATTCAGTGTCGTACACAGTACCGTATCAAGGACAATGACAATACCAGCGGAAGAACACACGGGAATGGCGAACATCCACATCACGGACTGGTATGAAGAAGAAGAACGGCTGCTTGAAGGTATAAGTAGCGGCCCTCCTTTCCCCCTACTGGACCATCGCCTCCTCCTACTCGAGTGGGAACTCTATGAGGAAATCTACCCTTGGGATAAAGAGAATCGCCCTGCTCTACCACCGCCACCAATGTCGCTCAACATCCGTGTCACCACCACCGTCACTCGCAGCACATCGGAGCCAGGGCTACTCCTCGACAGTGATGGAGACGACCTCCCGCTTCTCGGCAACCTAAGCGATGAAGCACTGGCTGAATCATGGAGGAGTGCCCGGTGGGGAGATGACAAAGACGAGACAGGTCGTTGGATGACGGGAGGATCTTGGACGATGGGAGGATCTTGGACGATGGGAGGATCTTGGACGACAGGGAGAGCCTGGGGTGACGACGATGAACAGGCAAGGAATGCCGACGATGAACAAACCAGCTACCCCTGCCGTCCTGATGCCACCTACCCCTACAATGCCATCCCCGAGGATGGATCGCAACCTGCACCGGCTGACACCATCAAGGAGCAAATAAGGTACGCTCGAACGGTCAAGTCTTCGAGCAACCCAGCGGCAGGACAGGTATCGCTCATCGCCCCAGACGTAGCATCACCCTATGATGTCTTCATCGCTACGCCACTAACATTCCTCATGGAACGCGATGGCCATCATCTCTACGTCCATCGTACGGGCATGGGCGACTTCGCCACCTTTCACGCCTTCGTCTTCACTTGGGACAACCAGAAGGTCGCCTGGCACCTCTACTCGGAGGACTCACCGCACCGTGTCTTCAGTCAATGGGTTGCTCTGCTCTATCCGCCACCCATTCCAGGCATGCACGACTGGTATCCAACACCCAACCGGACGCATATGATCAGCGTTCGTTTCGCGGGCAAGGAAGAGGGCGTCGAACAATACGAGGTCGAACTTTTCAGGACGTTCTCCGATCAAGTCCACTACGGAGATGCCAAGACACCTCGTGAGTTCACGCCGGTCATCTTCCAACCCCTCGTTGCCATGATCGAGCGGCCTGGATGGCTTACCAACGGTGTCGAAGCACTGAAGGCGGTCCTCTATGAAGACGGATCCATCTCGCACTGGGCACCCACCGAGTTTCATCCTCAACCCCAAGAGGATCTCGACGCTGACTGGGAGGTCGTACCCCACACCACCATCCCAGTCTATGGCTATGTAGGTGTCCGCGGAGGGCGATGATGGGTTAGTTTGGTGAGTGGTCGTCAAGGGTCTTGCCGGTTGGAAGGGGGAGCTTGTGTTATGGTTTCAGCGCTTCATGGTCACGTGACAGTTTACGTTGCACGTGACACTTACTATTTATGGTTCATAGGTCTTGTGGACATATCCTAGGGTTAGCAGTTTTCGTTTTTACGATTTACTCACTCAGGCCATGCAAACTAGACCTTCGTGTTTCAGGTTTCTATTTCACCTGTACTAACAT